>NC_056735.1:1587548631-1587691131 GCF_019279795.1 Protopterus annectens | reverse complement strand
TCCCTATACTCATTTGGTTATCTAACCAGGGATTTATCTAAGCAGTTGAGCGGAAACTTAATCAGAAATCAGCTCATGTAAATATGCTTAAAGACTAAGTGAAATTTACTTCAATTCTAAGCAACTCAAATAGCAGCCCTGTTACTTACAGGTAGCCGGCTTTGGGACCTTGCAAACTCCTGAGTTGTGTATCCGCTTCGCCTTCATGCCTCGGCTCGCTCCGCTCCCCACCCTGCCCCCATATCCCACCCGCCCCCACTATCTGTACATTTATGAGGTCAGTAAACCCTACCCACTAACTCTAAACCAATCACAGCCCCCCACCAATTGGATACCTCCCCTCCCACAATCCCGCCCATCTACCTAAACCTTAACAGGCACTTTCAAAAGCAACCTACTCTGACTGCCAATTGCTTATACATAATCATGTGTAAAGTAATAACGATTATTTCAATATTAGCGGTACTATTACTTATCCCTTACTTTGCAACCAGATACGAAAATTACACTCTATCTGGTATCCATATCCCAAATGGCCACACATGCAAATATACAAATTATCCCTCCTATCCTACTTCTACTATCATTTACCCCTCTACACCATACTTCAAAACTGAAATCTTAACTCAACGATACCCCAAAGTAACTACTACTAAACATATTCAAAAGATATTTTTTAAACTACTAAAACTAATTGACCAACTGAAAAAATGTATAGCCAAAGATGGGGATATACACCCCAACCCAGGCCCAACTACCAATCTTGACTCCACTTACCCAAATGTAGCCTCAAAATCCTCCAGCACTCTTCTTATGTTTCATCTCAATCTTAGAAGTATAAATAATAAGGTTCAGAATCTTCATGCATTATTAGCCATGCATCTCCCAGACATTATATGCCTAACTGAAACCTGGCTTAAACCATCCACTAAGGATGAAGAGATACTTCCACCTGGGTTTAATATGTGGAGGGTTGATCGGATAAAAAAAAAAGGTGGTGGAATAGCGGTAATGTTCAGAAATACTCTGAATATCATATTGAACCCAACTCAACCCCCTAAGGTCGCTAACATGGAGCTAATTGCCCTACAAATATGCCTAAATAAACATAAGACCATTAATCTCATTGTAGTTTACATTCCCCCAGGGAAAAACTTGGAAACCTTGGAAGTAACCCTAAACTGGTTAACCATAAACTACCCCCAAGAGACCATTATACTGGGAGACGTCAACATAGACTGGGCACAATTCACTGACCAAATTAATCCCCCACCCATTAACCTATATGGATTTTCCCAACACATTACTTCCCCTACAAGAATTGGTAATACTAAGCAAAAAGAAAGCACCATCGACTGGATTCTTACCAACAAAGATACTAATAACTATACCACAGGTACCCTCCCCAATGATCTCAGCGACCACCTAATCACATACATAAGGAAGGACAAAATGGTTTTAATAAGACCTCCTATATATAGACATATTAGAAATAAGAAAAAATTTCTTCCAGAACTTTTCCTAGACGAACTTAAATCCTGTAACTGGTCAAGCCTTAAGACACTTCCCCTAGATGAGAGTGTGAGTTATTTTAACGACACATTTCTAAAAATACTGGATTCCCATGCACCAAACCGCCTTATAAGATCAAAAATTCGCATAGCACCATGGCTAACTAAGGAAACTAAATCAAAAATTAAGCTTAGAGACCAAGCTTGGGAAAAGTGGCGATCCACGAAACTGCCCTTAGATCGTATTAAATTTCAGCAGCTAAGGAATATTACTAAGTCACATATCATCCAAGATAAAAAAAACTATTACTGCCCCCTACAGGATAAACATCAGAATAACCCTAAAAAGTTTTGGGCTGGTTTTAATAACCTTCTTCACTCTGGGAAACCCTCTACTCCTACCCCTTCTAAACTTACTGGTAAAGACCCAGATGAAATAGCCAATAAGTTTAACTCATTTTTTACTGAGACCATCCAGTCCCTAGCCGGCAACTTACCTTCCTTCTCACCTTCCTCAACTAATCCTACCCCCCTCACAGCCAATTCGGCTGGTAAATCTCCACCTGCCTTTAACCTTCAACCAATCTCAACCTCCTATATTAGCTCCCTATTAAAGAAACTTAAACCATCCAGCTTATCAGCCGATCGACTCCCAGCTGAATACCTACAAATAGCATCAGAGGTTATAGCTTATCCTATCTCCATTCTGATAAATAGAAGCATTACTGAGTCTAAAATCCCCGCAATGTGGAAGATATCCTATGTCATCCCACTTCACAAGGGCGGTGCCTCCATGGAAATATCCAATTTTAGACCTATAGCAATAATGTCCCCAATAGCAAAAATTATGGAAAGATGTGTTCATAAGCAACTCCTCCACCATCTAACCCTAAATAATCTTTTGTCTAACACCCAACATGGCTTTTGCCCCCATCACAGTACAACCACTGCCCTTCTCTCCTTTGTTGACTCAGTCAACTGTAACCGTAATAATAAACTAATTACCTCTGCGCTCTTTCTGGACTTATCAAAAGCTTTTGATATGGTTAATCACCAAGCACTGCTCCATACCCTGAAAACATTTCACCTTGACTACTCAGCCCTAAGCTGGTTTGAAGACTACCTGTCAGGGAGACAACAAGCTGTCCAGTGGCAAAGCAAGCTATCTCAATTACTACCAAACACCATAGGAGTTCCCCAAGGGTCTATACTTGGTCCCCTTCTTTTTTCTGTATTTATAAATGATCTTTATACAGTAATCCCCAATTCAACATGCATTCAATATGCAGATGACTCCACCCTGATCTGCTCCGACGCCTCCCTCCATAATCTCCAAGTAATTACCCAAAACTGCTTTGCTGCAATAGAAACATGGTTCATTGAGAAGAAACTTATCTTGAATCCAACAAAAACTAAGCTACTACTAATCTTCCCCACCTCAGCCTCTTCCTTAGCACAACACCCTACACTTACTAATAATACGACCTTCCGAGTTCAGTCTACAAATGGTACCATCATAGAGCCCCACTAATGCCAAACTACTTGGAGTAACTATCGATCACAAGCTCAAATTTGACATGCACATTAGCCAAACTATTAAAAATGTAAACAAAAAACTAGGCTCTATGTATAGAATTAAAAACTTTCTAACCCCTACTACCAAACTAACCATTGCACGTACACATCTTCTCTCCACCCTACTGTATGCCTCCCCAGTATTCTCCTTCCTTAATAAAGCTGAGCTCAACAAACTCTCTATGACTTATAATCATATTGCCAAATTTGTAACAGGAGAACCGTACCATACTCATCACTGCCTAAACCTAAAAAAACTAGCCTGGTTAGAACTCCCAAATCTTCTTAAACTTAATCAACTTACTGAAGCATTTAAAATAATCAAGGAACCACATAAAACCCCCTCTTTAAACAAACTGTTCATCCCCTATTCTAATCTCAGCTGCCTTAGATCCTCCAACAGTGAACGAATACAATCAAAACTAATAACTTAGGTGGGGATGCTCTTTATGCCAATTCCATTGGAAAACTATGGAACTCCCTTCCCAGTGACCTAAGACTAACTACCTCCCTGAGCAAGTTCAAAAGCAACCTCAAATCTTTCCTAAAAGAGCATTGGCTATGTTCCTGTACCAAACCTGACTAATCCTAAAAATACCAATACTACCCATACTATCTCCCGATGCCTTTTTTCTCTCTCTTTTTTATTACTGCTGTTCTAAACTATAGTACAGGATCTCCTCACTGTAACACCCCTAGCTATGAACTTCCACGAGCATATTACTCGATATTTCCTTACCGATATATGGAGCCTATAATATCAGCTTTGATAATGTCCAAAGATCATATGTTTTTATTAATCTACTTATCTTATGAATTACTTAAGTTATAGCTAATTTTTAACATGATGTCTCTTCATACTAGAAAATCTAAAAACTGTACATATGTAACTCAAACCTAAACCTTGTCTCAATTATGTATATGTTTTCCTTTTTTGCCTGGAACTTTTTTGCAACTGTTATGTCTCTACTTCGTACTACCTTACCATGTTATTATGAAATTGATGAAATGTCAAACCTAAACCTTGTCTCAACTATGTATATGCTTTTCTCTTTTTTCCCTGAACTTTCATGCAACTGTTATGTTAACTTTTTATATCTTACGATGTTATGTTGCCATTTTTGAAATGTAACTTAAAACCTGTTGTACTGTGGAGCTTTTCTCCCCGGGTCTCTGCTGAAAAGGGATATGTATCCAGTTGGACTAACCCGGTAAACAAATGTAAAATAAAATAAAAATAAATATATTTATATATATATATATATATTTATATATATATATATATTTATTTATATATATATATATATATATATATATATATATATATATATATATATATATATATATATATATATATATATATATATATATATATATTTATATATATATATATTTATATATATATATATTTATATATATATATATATATATATATATTTATATATATATTTATTTATATATTTATATGTATGTGTGTGTGTGTATATATGTATAGATATATATGTATCATAGGACATTACTAGGTTATTGACCCTGAGGCCCTTACAAGCCTAGTCAAGAATTTAGCCCATGTTGTCAGCACCCTGTGCCACTGTCTAACAGGGACACAGGTGAAATCCCAGGGATGTATTTTCTGTTTTCCATCCAGTTATCCAGGTTGCACTTAAGAATTAGTGGTGCTCTGCTTTTCGTGGAGAGGAAGTCTATTCCACAAAAGGGGGAGTCTCTGGGACACAAATCTGTCCTACCAACAAGTCCTATTGATGTCACAGATCAGGTTGAGGTCACGTCTGTGGGTTACTCGAGTGGAGCTTGACTTGCGGATATGCAGCAGTCCCATCAGGGCAGGGTCTGAGATTGCTTTGTATGCTAGACAGAGGTCACCTCTGAGGAGTCTGTAGGAGACTGAGTAGAGGGACAGGACTTTTAGCCTATCTGTGTAGGGTAGATGTTTGAGGCCCTGAATCCTCCGGGTGAGGAACCTCTGGTCTCCCCAGTTGCTGCATGTAGTTTGTGAGGTACATGCCAAAAGGGGTCTTGCACTCAGTAATGGGTCTTATAAGGGAAGACTACAGGAAACTTATGATCACCTTGTCCCTGGATGAGATATCCTTATTAATGCGGTGGGCCGTGTAGAAAGCTTTGCGTACAACGGAGGCAATATGGTGGTCTAAACTCAGTTTATCACCTGAGTGCCCAAGTCCCTCACGACTGATCCATGCTTAGTTCCTTATCAATGTGATAATTTGTGGGGATGTCACACTCCACATAGATAGATATAGATAGATATAGATATAGATAGATATAGATAGATATATATATATATATATATATATATATATATATATATATATATAATGTATGTAGCTGCAAGCTGGATTAAAACTAATCATCTGTCCTGTTTAAGCTCACTGCATTTACACCTTGTGCTATAGAGATATTTATACATACGTATATGTTTTACATCTTGTGCTATAGAGATATTTATACATACATATATGTATATAACATTTTACACCTTGTGCTATAGAGATTTATACATACATATATGTATTTATGTATATAATTACACCTTGTGCTGTAGAGATATTTATATACATACATATATGTATATACATATGTTTTACACCTTGTGCTATAGAGATTTATAGACATACATATATAATGTTTTACATCTTGTGCTATTGAGATATTTATATACATACATATATGTATATACATATATAATGTTTTACGCCTTGTGCTGTAGAGATATTTATACATACGTATATAATGTCACCCAAGATGCTCAGCAGACGTCAGAAAGCTTATCTTTTACTTTCAGAAGAGCATCACTACTTTCATCTTTTGGTACATAGTTTATACATGTTAGACTGTTACTCTTCTCGAACCATTGGCTTACTAGTACATGTTCTCTTGCTACAAGTATGATAAATGTATTGCAGAAGATGAGCTTCATACCCTGTAATACTGTTATTCTGTTTGCAGTGAGTAACTGTTTGCAGTGGATGCCTTGAATGGTCCATAACAGTTAAATTATTTATATTGTTCACACATCAGTATTGCAAGGATAACTAAAGTATATGACATGACTGCTGTGTGTGCTTATTTGTCTGTCATTTTTGGTGCAGCATGTTTTCAGCAGGCTGTGGCACCTGCCAAGTGTAAATGTATCATTGTTTTATACCTTGCCAGTCATTTAGTAGTGTGGATGCTGTTTGCACTTGTGTATCTAACAGTAAATGAAGCTTCTTCACCTCTGTTGCCTGTCTGACTCAAAACTCATGTATTTTTTTCTTTACCAATATTGCCATTGGGTACCTCCGTCATACCTGTGAGTCTGTTTTCCTTCAAAGAAACGATCTGTATGAGTTGACAGTGTAAGTACCTTTGACACTTGGTTGTAATTAAAGCAATGTTTTGTAGAGAGGTGGGTAATGCAACGCACTTCAGCGGTACATTGTGTATGTGTGTTGTTTTGTGTCTGCATGTACACAGGGTGTCCATGGTGCAACAAAGAACAAGAACTGAAAGATGGAATGTCCTGTGTTAAGCTGACTTTTTAGGGAGAGAGTTACGTCTGTGCAGTTGGCTTTCTGCAATAATTGTTGGTATTGAGCTGACATCATATATGGCGTTTGCCCTCATAGACCTTGGAGCATTTTTTTTGGAGTGGTGGGGAAAGCACCTGTCTTCACTGGTACATTGTGTGTGCATGTGACGTCAAGGGGGTGTTATGAGTTGACTTTGTCAGTAGCTCAGACAACTCAGTGGAAATTGAAGCAGTGTTTTGTGGAGAGTTGGGTATTGAAACTCACTTCAGTGGTACTGTGTGTGTGTGTGTGTGTGTGTGTGTGTGTGTGTGTGTGTGTGTGTGTGTGTGTGTGTGTGTGTGTGTGTGTGTGCATGTTTGGAGGCATGTATGGTGTAACAGAAGAATGTGGATCAAACCTGGACTGGCATCTTCTTGCTCTTGAGAGTGGTGTCTGTGTGAGCGTCTGTCTGTGTGCATGCAGGCATAATATGCCCCTATGATCTATATGGTGTAACAGAGAACTGTGGACCAAAACCAAACTGACACTGCCTTGCTGAACAGATGTGAGGAGTCTGGCACTAGCATGCATCTATCACATTGGTTGACAAAGACATTGCGGCGGTGTTTTCTGAAGTGGTTGGTACAGCTACTGGCAATGTTGCAAGATACAAATGTCTACATGTATGTAAATGCCTGAATGGGTTGAGAACGGTGTGATGGGGACAGAAGGGTAATAGTGTTTGGCTATCAGTCCAGCATACATCAAAAGTGTACCTAATTTGGCCTTGCACTTTTACTCTGACATGGTAGAATCCAAAATGATTTTTGATTAAGGTTTTGTCTTGAGCAAACAATGAAATTGATTGCACTGCACTGTAGGACTGTTTTTCATGAAATGGATGCTACTTCATGTACTCTTAACTCTGACCTTAACCAAAGTAGTAGTACTACTACTTAGAAAAGCTTTATAACTTGGGAGCTGAATGGATAAGAGATATGCATGAGAAGTTGTTTGTCTTTCGGCTTTTTCCTGGTAAGGGGTCGCCACAGCAGAACTCCAGTCCGCTAATGATTGGCAGTAGATTTTTACGAAACTCCAAGGTGCCAGTTTGGCGCCCAACCTTCAACGAAGCCACGCCCATTTACGCATGCATGTCTTTCGAACGTTACCCAACCGCGGGGAGGACATGCAGACTCCACACAGAAGGCACTCCCACGCCAAGCTGAGAATCGAACGGGAGAACCTCTTGCTGTGAGGTAACAACACTACCACCATACCACCGCGGTATCAGATGAGATGATGTTTGCACTTTGTAATTGACAGGCTTGTTAAAGGACCAATACGGGCAAATAATGAAAACGTATATTTTTACTTGGTCATGATTTTCAACACCTCCCAAGCTGCTTTCAACCAAAAAAGTATTCATTCTAAAATTTACGCACACAGACATGAGAAGTACACAACTAAAAAAAGGCTGTGTGAAAGTATAGTAACAAGTATTAGCTCACATAGGAGGCTAGGGAGGCTGTTTTTAAGAAGAAACTAATCCTGTTAAATTGTTAGGTAAAGTTTGGCACTACCTAAGGTGGTTCATGTTGTGCTGTAAAAGAATAAGTATGAAAAAATAACCATGTGACCAACCAGAAAGCACTACGCAATCCAAAGCAAATATTTCGCTGTGTAAATTTGAGAAAATCAAAATATAGGACAAAAGGGTGGCTTGAGTTTAGTGCCGCCACCACCACCACCACCAGTTTTCTTGGGATAGTGCTAGTCCACAGGAGCGAAGAGTCATTAGGGAACTGTTTGTGGCACACCAGGCTGAGATTTGTTTGTCTATTGTCCTGCAACATTGCTAATTAGCTGAATCTAGCCTAGCTGGAAATGAGAGAGACTGGCTCACTGAAGGAGTGGAGATCCCTAGTAACTTGGTCAGGAGCTGACCGTAACAAAACTGCTCTTTGTAAAAAGTCTTTTTTAACTCTGTAATTTGTTGACACTTTTGCAAGCCTCTTTCTGAAAAAGTTTATAACATCCGTAAGAACAACATTTGTAAACTCGGTCCAGTACAGTCAATGACACTTGATCCTACTGACTGTTAAACTTGGCAATATTTTTCAGGTTTTCCATTCAAAATGAGTGGTAGTCTGATCTGGCAGCAAAGGGTAGGGCTAATTGTTCTCACAGTCAGAGCTGTCCTACTGCATTTGGGACGCGTTTAGGCTGTCAAAGGAAAATACTCTCATCAGGATGTCTGCCCCCATGAGGGTAGGCAGGAGAAAAAAATAAATTTTAGAATGAATACTTTTTTGGTTGAAAGCAGCTTGGGAGGTGTAGAAAATCACGACTAAGTAAAAAATATGCTTTCATTATTTGCCCGTAGTGGTCCTTTAACAAGCCTGTCGGTTCAAACAAATTGTTTTCCCCTGATGTTATCAGAGACATGGATTTGTAGACTTTAAAATGAACACGTCTGCATATGTGTAGCATGTGTCCATTTAAAGCCTGTGGATGTATCTCACTATTTCCTGAGCTGATGTCACAGATTGAAGCTCACTGCAAACCCCTTGGTTGTATAAACGCAGGTAAAATTATTAAAATTATTTCTGCAGAGTTTTGTGCTTTTCCTTTTAATAGCCATTGAAAATGTTTGCTGTTAGACTGAAGCACCAATTCGGTGCTTTACGCACCACATATGGTGACACAAATGGTAAGTTAGGCAAGCATGACAGAACAGTACAGCTATGACGGACCCTTTTCTGCCTTTGCTACCTTCCCTTTGATTTTTGTGACCCACTGTCTTGGACTAAGCTTCGTCTCATTTCTCCTCACCATTTTCCTCATTTTTGCCTACATTTAGCCTTTGTTTTGTAACGTCCAGCTGGATTATGAGTATTTACTGTGTTGGCCATGCAAGTTAAGGCCGAAGTCTCTCTCTTTTGTCCTGGTAGGTTGCTTGGCAATTTTTGTTTTAAAGCCTGATTGGTTAGTTAAAGCTTTGCTTGCTGTTTAGATTTTGCTGTTTTGTGTTTTTTGTGTTTGCTGTTGCATTGTAATGTGTACCTTACTTGATTGTCTGTCTTCTGTTTCTGTTGTGTTCATTCTGTGTACATATTATTCTGGTTCACATAATTTGTTTCATTATCACCTCTTCCATGTCTGAAAAATAGTCCGTAACCACCTTCCCTTAAAGTCTACTGATCAGTGTTAAGTAAGATGGAAATGTTTGCAATGAAGCCTTAAACATGTCTGTTTTATACACTTTCATGCTGTAGTGCTGCTGGTCTCCTGAATTCAGGTTTGTGTTAACTCTGTGACAGACTTTGAAAGGCCTGTTTGGATTTGAGGGATGTGGAGTAATTGACATTTGTCTAACTTTAAATAAATAAGGAAGTGAATGGTATTTGTGCAGCACCATATCTTTTGATAATTCTGTTTAGCTGATATGCAATTTCTCATTTTTACTAGAAAATCAAAGAAGAAAATGAGCGACTACTGCAGGAGTATGGGTTCTGTACCATGGACAACCATAAGGAGAGGATAGCTAACTTCAAGATTGAGCCTCCTGGCCTTTTCCGTGGACGTGGAAACCACCCCAAAATGGGTATGCTAAAAAGACGACTCATGCCCGAGGATGTCATCATTAACTGTAGCAAGTAAGATGGTGTGTTCTGATCTATAAATGATTTGTCTAAACTATCTTCTGTTGAACAGCATGTTCTGCTTCTCCAAGACGCAGTATTGAGCTCATACTGTTGTAAGTAGTTGAAGGTCTTTTTTGGAAGCAGCATTTGTGATCATTGTGTTGTAACATTACAATAACAAGAGTTCTGTCTCCCATGACAAGCAAATGTTCTTCTAAAACTTTTCACTAATTCTTTTTATTTTTCCCATCTTGGTGCGGGGGGTGGGGGGGGGGTTCAGGCCCTGGCATTGCAGGAAAAACTAAAAACTGCTTTGTATTTCAAGGAAGTCACTGTCATTTTGGACATCGGCAATCTGTCATGGTGCGTAGATGCTTACTTAAATCTATTACTTTAATGCCTCCCACTAAGGTGTTCTGAAGTGACCAGAATTGCTAATTAGAAACAGCTGTCCATATAGGGAGAGAGGTAACCTGTCTGCATCGTTCATGTAACTTGCTTTTGTGGCCTTGACTTATTGTCCTTCCATGGTGTAGGAGTTTCAGGTTGTTTCATAGTCATGGTACATGACTTTGTGTTCACTGTTGACTTTCTGCACCCCACTGCCTCCCCAGATTGTACAAAACTGTGGTCTTGTGACTTTCTGGATAAGCAGCATCTTGAAAAGGTCCTGTACTCTTACCTTTTGAAAGTCCTGCTGCCCTTCTCAGGACTTTCAAGCCTGTCCGTTACAAGGTTCATGTCCCCCTAAACTGCCTAATTCATTGTCTTTGAAGCTTGTCTTTAGTCAGACACTGATGGCCATCCCCTCTACTCACAAGCTGTTTGAGCTACAGCTTCTTATCCTGAGGGAATCTTGTATGCTCTGTCACAAGGATTAGGTGTCATTGGGACTAATCCATATTCCCCCTGGTAGTTTCAGCAGTATCCTTAATCTTTTCATTCTTGGTGATCCTTGTGGGACATATTGAAGAAAGAAAATTCTTCATACTTTTTACTTGGAAAGGGTGCATAAATTCAGGAAGGAAGATAATTTATTTCTTTTGAGCAAATAAAGGCTTGCAGTAGTCAGGCAGACCAGTTCCAGGTGGATGGATGACTGCTTATGTCCTTTGTCACAGATCATTAACCACCCACTGGTCAACGGCTTTTCAAATGTCTTTCCATTGGCTGATGGTGAACCTCCCTGGCAAACAATGCTTTCGTTTTCATTGTATAAGGAAGTGCCCTTTAACTTCCATACTTTGTTTGTTGAACATCTTTGTCACATTTTAGTCCTCAGGTTTTACAAGCACTGCTGTCCTGTAGCCTGACACCTGGCTTCCAGCTCTTGGGGCTTGACCCTTCACGTGTTGATGTGCAGGACAGATGAGATTTTCCTCATTGCAGTACGCTCCCAAATGGCCCCACTCTTACAGAAACCCTCAAGTTGATGGTTGTATCATATCTGCCCCTTCTTAGCCCCACAAAAATACCAAAGTTTGAGGAAGAGATGTGAAGCATCCCTCCTATGTGTTCTGTGCTCAACGATGCCTTTTTTTTTTCTTTTTCTCAACCTAAAAGTATCAGTGTACTGTCTTTTTGGCACTCGTGAAGCTTTATTATATCTATAAAGTCTTGTGGATGAGTGGAGTGAAACTAGACTGGCTACTGCATGATCTTTGTGTATTATTGACTTTGTAGGAGCCACAGCACCTTACCACCCAATGATGTATGAAGCTTTTGGAAGTGTCAGTTTTTCCCTCCATAAATGTGAGCAAGAGCAGACTGAGAGGGGCAGTTCAGATTTTGCTTATATTGGCAATTACCCTTCTGTGCTTGTTCAGTAACAGTTTATGAAATGGATATTAGAAGGGTGTCAGCCACTACTGCAAATTACTTAGTTCCTCAGGATTGCCCTGCCTGCCTTTGAAACCAGCATACTCATAAACTCCGTCCTCACTGGCAATTTAACATTGAGGATGTTCTCCCCACCCTCCCCCCTGAGAAGAGGTGAAGTGGCAAAGCCACTTCACTCCTCTCAAACCCCACCACCAGCAGGCAGCCAACTCTATTTGATTTGGCCATAGTCATGGCTTCATCCCAATGGAACTGGCATAGATTAGTCCTAGATTTCCACCCCTCCTGAAAGCACTCTTCAGGGACCAGGCAATCTCCGCAATGTCTTTGGAATCTGCATAGACTGTACTTATGAAAAGAGCTTTACCTGCTATTTCTTTCAGAAAAGTATCAGTGTGCCTGCTGTTGTACCCCTGTACTTCCTAAAGGAGTGAGAGACTTTTATCCCATCTGAACCCTTGACAACAGGACACCTGGATTGTATCCCTGGTCATGAAGGATGCCTTGTAGCACATCATTCTGTGAAGGCACACTTCAGTCTTTTATGGACTTGCCTTTTTGACTGGATAAGACAAATCAAATGTTCATGAAAGTGTCGTCCATTGTGGAATAACTCTGAATAACTGGTTCCTCCTGGTCCCATCAGGAGAAACTTTAGTATCTTTTAAAAGTGGATGTTCCCAAGCTTCACAGCCGTTTGGGAGGTACCTGTGAATGAGGAGACCACAATGTTTGGCAATTACCTTTATTGACTCTGAACTGTGAACACATTTTTCTGTTAAAGAAGAGAAGCAAGGAGATTGTGTCTCAAACAGCCTATAAGTGGATTATAGAGTGATTGATCCAGGCTCAACCCCTCCTCAGCTTACAGCTCTTAATGGCAGTCGCAGTCTTCAGGGTGCACACCTAAAGATGTTGGTGTTTTGATTGTGAGGTGTCGATGTGCTCACAAACTGCTGTAATGTCAGACCCTTATTGGTTGGCCCTGGAGTAATGGATAAGTTCCCTCCTGTTCTCTAGGGCTTTCCCTCCTTGTAGTTAACTGAGTTGTACCATCCACCTCTGCTTTACTTGTTGTTGGGAGGTGGGGGAAGTTTGTACTGCCAGCAGAAGGACCTCCTTATAAACCTGCTGAGGCTACATTTAGTCATTTATTTGCCATAAGCTGTTTCTTAAGGTCTGTTTGGGTGAGGGCATAAAGTCGCACTGTTTGCAGAGTGGTTGATTCAGTTCTGTTTGAGCTGTAGGCATGGCATATTGATGTCCTTCAAGGGTGCATCTGCAGTCCTAACATTTGGGTTGTCCTGCCTCAGGCAGCCCTTCGGTTGGCCGGATTCCAAAGTCTGGGTCTGGCCTCGGCTGATGTCGCACTTCACCCGACGTCATAGCTGCTGTTTATTGGGTATAAAGGCATCAGCAAGGGCCCTAAAGGTGTGGCAGCTGCCTCTGCCAAAAACCCTCTTCCTCTGAAAGGGAATCTAGAGCATTAGAGAGATGGGGTAAAAAGGTTTATACTTCGGATACTCTTTTGGCCAGGGCCTTGAACTGTCAATTTCAGCCGAAGCAGAAGCTGTTCGCAAGTGCTAGTCGGTCAGATCCAGAGATTTCTACTACCGAAGACTTCTAAAAAGCTAAGTACCCCGTTGGGGACTCTTTCTTGCCTCTGCCGATGTCAGACAAAGTAAATAATTGTTTAACTTGTGGGAAACGAATACCTCATAAGGATTACCACTCTTACTGCCTTCCTTGCTTAGGCCCAGACCACGACGTATCAGCTTGTCTAGCCTGTGCTTCCTTCAACCGACGGACTCGTCGGTCGGAGTTTGCAGAGGAGTTTTTTGGTCCCGCTTTTGCATACAAAATGCCGTCTGAGACTCCGACTACTCAATTAGCTAAAAAGCGCAAGGAAAAGGACCGACATTCGCGGCCCACGGTTTCGGCAGAAACCACGGTTAGGCCAACCGCGAATGTCTCTGTTTCGGCTGAAACAGAGCCCCCGGTTCTTCTTTCGGCCGAAAGCATGCTTCCGATAGCCGAGGCCTCACAGAGCATGGCTGAATCTGCTACTGAATTTACTGCTACAGAAGCAGGCACTCAGGATTTATCAGACACTATTCCTTTAGACATAACTACCCCTGCACGTGGGGCTGCTAGACCCCCTGCTTCCATGTCTATCAAGGCTTTTGCCAGGGCTAAGGCAGCTAAATCTTCTAAGGCCTTGCCTGCCAAAACTCCTTCACATAGGCCTACCTCTAGTTCCCAAATACTCAGCCTGGCTGAGGATCTCATTTCTTTGATCAGAGGATCCCAACCTCACCCAGACAGGGCCTCTCAGCCCCCTCCAGACAAGAGGCCTAGGACTGAACCCCCGGAACCTGTCTCTACAGATTATTCCTCGGATGACTCAGACCTTTCAGACCCTCACGAAGGCTCATATTCTCCTTATGAGGATTCTGATGCAGAAGACTCCATTCCTTCTGCTTCTCCTCCGAGGGAACACTTCCAATGGCAGGGCCAGGATTTTTCAGATTCAAGGAAAAGGCTAAGGACTTTTTTACACTTACCACAGCATAGGCCTTTAGCCATTCCGCCAGTACTAACAGTTGTTGATGATGCATATAATGATGCCTGTACTGCTCCTGATTCTCTTCCTCCGGCCCCTGCCAAGCCAGACAGATATTACAGGGTCCCGGACACACACTACCATTTGTATAAGGCTCCTGTTGCAGACCCTGAAACCATTTCACAGGGCCCTAAAGGTGTGGCAGCTGCCTCTGCCAAAAACCCTCTTCCCTCTGAAAGGGAATCTAGAGCATTAGAGAGATGGGGTAAAAAGGTTTATACTTCGGATACTCTTTCGGCCAGGGCCTTGAACTGTCAATTTCACATGATTCACTACCAGGAATTTTTGTTAGACCAGCTAAATAAAAAACTATCTTCTCCTGAACCTTTAGACCGCAAGTCCCTTCAGGATTTGGTACATAACTCTCAGCGGGTCAGTAACCATTTATT
Source organism: Protopterus annectens (assembly GCF_019279795.1). NCBI lineage: Eukaryota > Metazoa > Chordata > Ceratodontiformes > Protopteridae > Protopterus > Protopterus annectens. The sequence goes on along the minus strand of NC_056735.1, from coordinate 1,587,676,014 downwards.
AAAGTGTGGCTATGTTGCACTGGAGGCTTCCTTTAGATCAGCGGTGACTGGAACAGTGATTCGAAGGCATGCCTGGTTAAAAGAACAATCCTTACCAGACCATGTTAAGTCAAAACTCCTAGATGCTCCCATGGAGAAACAAAGTTTGTTTGGCTCCCCTGCACAGGAGGTTCTAAAAAAGGTGGAAGAAAAAGCAAAATCTGTCCAAACAGTCAAGGATTTCTTACAGGTCCAACCTCCGAGGTTTAGCAGAAATTGGCCTTCGAAGAATTGGTCCTTTCCAGACTACTCCAGAGCGCAGAGAGGCAGAAATAGACGCCCAAGAGGCAGAGGTCAATCTAGGGGTGCCTACAGGGGACGTCAGTGGCAACCTACCAACCAGAGAAGTACTGCCACAGAATCAACTACAACCACTTCTACAGGGCAGACACAATGACTTGGCTCTAGTTCCGCCTACCAGGGAACAACTGGAAGCACCCTTGGGCGGAAAACTAGCCTTATTCTCCGACAACTGGCATTACATTACAGGAGACAAATGGACTTTACAAACAATAGACAAGGGCTACAGGTTTCACTTCCATACTCTACCAAAAAAGAGAGGAATGCCAAACCTACCACCAAGCCAAAAAACAGACGCTCTAAGAGAAATCAACAACTTACTAAGGATGAGAGCTATAGAAGAGGTGCCACCTATGGAACAAGGCCAAGGATTTTACTCTAGGCTTTTCCTTGTACCAAGAAAAGAAAATCAATGGAGACCTATTCTAGATTTGTCCGCACTGAACACATGCCTCATTGTTCCAAATTTCAAAATGCTGACCCTCCAGCAACTTCTTCCCATGCTGGGCAAGGAGTCTTGGCTGGTGACTCTAGATCTCAGAGGCATACCTGCACGTCCCTATACGACCAGATTGCAGAAGACACCTCAGATTTCTTGTAGGATCAGAGCATTATCAATTCTCCACATTGCCTTTTGGCTTATCTACTGCGCCCAGAGTATTCACGAAATGCCTGGCATCAGTAATTGTTCATTGCAGACTTCAGGGAATTCAGATTTACCCATACCTGGACGACTGCCTAATACAAGCAGGGAATTCAGATTTACCCATACCTGGACGACTGCCTAATACAAGCGGACAACAAGGCAAAGTTAACAAAAGATTTGGAAAATGTCATACAACTGTTGCAAGCCTTGGGATACACAGTCAACATGCAAAAGTCAAGACTAGTACCATCCCAAAGGATAACATTCTTGGGTGCAGAATTAGACACATCAACTCAGATGGCTTTTCTCACAGAAGAAAAACAAAAGCAACTACCAGTCTACTTCATGACATTAACAACACAAACTCAGCTTACTGCAAGGAAAGTCCTGCAAGCCCTGGGCTACATGGCATCCTGCATAATATTGGTTCCGCATGCCAGGCTGCATATGAGAAAGCTACAATGGTATCTAAGGAATGTATGGTCTCAACACAAGCACAGTCTAGAAGCCCAGATTCCAATAATTCCATGCCTGAAGCAAGAATTCCTGTGGTGGGCTCAGGCCTGTCAGTTGAACAGAGGCTTGCCTTTCCACAAACCACAGCCAAGCCAGACCATCACCACGGACGCCTCAGACCTAGGATGGGGGGCACACATGGTGGACAAGTGTATACAAGGCCTATGGACCCAAGACCAGCTGAATCTACACATAAATCTAAAGGAGATGCTGGCAGTGAAACATGCGATCCAGGCATTCAGACCACTCCAACAGGGTCATCTGCTGATAAGGACGGACAATACCACAGTCATGTGGTACATCAACAAACAAGGAGGTACACATTCATATCCTCTATGCCGGATGGCAATGGACCTGTGGAATGTGGCCGTGAACCTCAACATTCAACTTCAGGCCAGATTTGTACCAGGAAAAGAAAATTCTCTAGCAGACACCTTAAGCAGAACTACCACTGATGCTCACGAATGGATGCTGCATCCAGATATCTTCGAAGCCATAACAAAGAAATGGGGACTACCACAGATAGACCTGTTTGCCTCCCCACACAATCACCAATTGAAATTCTGCACAAGAGCATACCACCCACTTGCTTGAAGGGTGGACTCCCTTTCCTTCAGTTGGAAAAACCTGACAGCATATGCATTTCCACCTCTTCCCTTGATGTACAAAGTTCTACTGAAGATCAGAGAGGATCAACCAAGGGTAATTCTGATAGCTCCAGACTGGCCGAGGCAACATTGGTACCCGCTACTGAGAAGCTTGTCTCGGACACACGCATGGCATCTACCTCTATGTCCCTTACTACTATCACAGGACAACTACAAGATCCTACATCCAAACTTGAAAACACTGCAGCTAGCTGCTTGGAATATTGCATAAAACAAAATAACCCAGGTTTATCTCAGAGGGTTAAGGACATTATCCTGGAGGCACGCAGACCCTCCACAAGGAAGACTTATTCAGCCAAGTGGAAAAGATACCTCATTTGGAGTGCAGCAAAGGGAGAAAATGTCTCATTGGCAAACATAGCACACATCCTGGAATATTTAGCAGAGCTGTTCCACAATGGCCTGTCTTACTCCTCCATTAAGATTCATGCATAAGCAATTTCAGCAGAATACAACATGGATCCTCCTGTCTTCTCTCATCCTCTACTCGGGCAGTTCTCGAGAGGAATCAAAAATGTAAAGCCTCCAAGGAAATCACCTTTACCTACATGGGATCTCAACTTTGTGCTGGAAAAGTTAACCCTTCCCCCTTTTGAACCAGCAGCAACAGCAGAATTACAATTCTTGTCTTGGAAAACTGCTTTCCTACTAGCAATTACTTCAGCAAGAAGGGTATCCGAGTTACAGGTATTAATGGCAGTACAACCCTTCCTTATCTTCCATCAGGACATCTGAGAACCAACCCTACTTTTATGCCAAAAGTGGTCTCCAGAGTATCATTGAACCAAGCGATTCATTTACCTACATTCTTCCCCAACCCACAGAACAGGGGGGAAAGACTGCTACATACCTTGGATGTGCACAGACAATTACACTACTATCTGGACAGAACTAAGACCAGCAGAAAAACTGACCAGCTTCTGGTAGCATATGCAACAGGAATGCAAGGAAAAGCAATTTCAAAACAGACCATCTCAAAATGGATAGGAAATTGCATTTGTTTTTGTTACTCTTTTCATGGAAAGACAACTCCTGATAATATCAGACCTCATTCCACAAGAGCTACAGCCACCACTACAGCTTTCCTACGAGGAGTGGCTACCAAAGACATTTTAGAAGCTGCTACTTGGAGCTCCATGCATACATTTGCCAAGCATTACAATCTTCCCTTATACTCTAGATCCCGAGCAGGTTTTGCAACTGCTGTTTTGCAAGGGATCTTAACTACACCATCTTTATCTTAGTGCCTCCTCCCCCAGTTTGGCTATGGTATTCTACCCATATGTTAGGACTGCAGATGCATCCTTGAAGGACATAGTACAGTTTTGTACCTACCATAAATGTAGATGTCCGATGGGTATGCATCTGCAGTCAGGATTACCCACCCTCCTTCCCCTCTGTGGTACTCCTAGGGTATTTACCCCTCTTTTAGCTAGCTGGGGGAATCTATTATGGTGTATTTGTGTGTATATATGTATATATATATTGTTTGCTCTCTACTGTTTGGAATTATTTGCATTTATCCAAATTTAGCCTTACTAGAGGGCACCTGGCATCTGGGGCAAGAAACACTGAGGAAAATGGCGTTGGCTGATGCCTTTATACCCAATAAACAGCAGCTATGACGTCGGGTGAAGTGCGACATCAGCCGAGGCCAGACCCAGACTTTGGAATCTGGCCGACCGAAGGGCTGCCTGAGGCAGGACAACCCATATGTTAGAACTGCAGATGCATACCTATCGGACATCTACATTTATGGTAGGTACAAAACTGTACTTTGTCTCATCTATTAACTTTCTGGGAGGATATGCTGGTGGACTTTTCCTTTGTTTCTATTTAAGGTATTTGCTAGCCTCGTTTGCCAAGTTTTCTGGGAGTGGTACTTCATAGAAATTGGCCCGTTTGTCGTCCTTTCCTCTTGTGCTTCATGCAGCAGGGACAAGGTGAGATGGCATTTTCTCCCATGGCATGAGATTCCTGTATGCATTCCCACTGTTCTCCAGTTCTAATCTTTAGTAAAAAAAATTACATTCAGAGAGAGAGAGAGACTAAGCCTTATACTTTTGATAGTGTAGCTTCAGGTGCCTGGATCCCTGCCATTGCAGGAAATCTTTGAATACAGCAAGGAAGTTCCATAATCCCAGGTGGAGTAACACCCAGCTTAAACTCCAAAACTGGCTTCTGGTTTAGAGTAATTTCATATCCATCTGGAGTTCCTTAAATGACTGGAGCTGCTAGAAAACTACCACCCACTGGACTAGCACGATATCCTTTGACATCCACAGCTGGCAGGATGCAGTTGCTTCTAAATTAACTCTGTCATGTGTGGCATCTTCATCTGTGCTCAGGATGGATGCACAAGTTGATTTAGCCTTTTTATAAGAAGCTGTGATTGTCACTGCACTGAGAGGTCATGCAGTTCAGTATTTTCTTTTTAATTTCCATACTTTGCTTCTTTGGGGTATTGTGTGTCCTCTTTTTCATGCCCCATGAGGTTCAGCAGCTTTGACATTCCTGTCTTGGTCAACTGATTTCACTATCTGTCACCACTGCATGTATTAATTTGAAAGTTTAGTTCTGTTTATTTCCAATCCCCCCTCCCACCCACCCTCCAGTAGGGAACCATATTTGGTCTTTCACAAGGATAGCATGTCCCTTGGGACTGACCTGAGTTTTCCCTTGAAAGTGATGGGCAGAATTGCCCTTAAATTCATCTCCTTGGACTTTTTTTTGTTTGTTTGTTTGTTTTTTTGTTTTTGTTTTGTTTTTGTCAAATTGGGGAGGAGGAGCCCTTCAGATATGGTTATGTACCACCTCTGGTTTTACCTGATGTGTGTGCATGAGTTTAGATGGGACAGATTTTTCTCACTTTGCCTTAAAAGGTAATAAATAGTTGTGAATATCTTTAGGGTTTTTCAATTCTGTTGTCATCCCATCAGACAGTGACCCATCTGCTGGAAAATTTTGCTTTCAAATGCCACTCCACTATGTATGTTTCCATTGCTTGCTTATCTCCATTGCAGATAATTGTGTGGTGAAAACTTGCTCTTTTTATACCTTTGCCAAGTCAGGCCTGCTGTGTTAATTCGGGGCTTGGACCCACAGCATATTAATAGGTATCTAGACAGAAACATAGCCAAACACCATCGGAAATAATGAAATGGATAGAAGTGCTCTAGCACAAACATGTTGACTGTGCAGGGGGAATGCATAATTTCCAATTCAAATTTATTGAATGCATTTTTCAAGGTTCAAGGCTGGGTGACATGAAAAATAAATTGGAATTGAGAGAGCTAAAATTGATTGAGTTACAGGCAGAAAAAGAACCAGGGCTCAGTGATAAAACTTTGATTTAAGCCCGGTCTAAAAACAAGACATATATAAAATCTGCTTATATTCATATTTTATTAAAAACTCTGCACTTGTTTTGTGTAAATACATATTTTATTGATTTTTACTTCACTGATGAAATGTCAGTTTGTGTATTAAATTGTTGGTTAGCAAGCTGTAGTATGTTTCTGGCTAGATACCTATTAATATGCTGTCTCTAACTTGAGTGCTGAATAGATGCAATCAATTAACAGCAACTTGGTAGAGCTTAGGAAGTATATAAAGTGATTTTAGCTTATGTTTCATTAATGGTCTGAAGAAGCATCTGTGATGTGAAAGCTCTATCCGTATTAAAGTTTTTTTATATTATTTCTGCCGTGTTTCTCCCTCTGATTCATTTTGCTGAAGAAAATTTGTTCGTTGGTGTGAGAGGGAGTTAATGTAGTGTGGCTACACTATTGACTTTCATTGCTTTTTTGATATACTTATGTTGCCCTAAATGTACAGCTTTATAAATGGACGTGTGTGTACATGAAGGTGTAAAACAGCACATTTGTGAAATGGCTGTGTGTGTGTGTGTGTGTGTGTGTGTGTGTGTGTGTGTGTGTGTGTGTAGATATATATAGATATATATAGATATAGATATATATATATAGACATATATATATAGATATATATATATATATAGATATATATAGTTATATATATAGATATATATATAGATATATATATATATATATATAGATATATATATAGATATAGATGTGTGTGTATATCTCCATATGTTTGTGTAAAATTTTGGAATTTTTGTTTATTTGGCGAAATGTGCTTTTTGAGGTGAATTGCTGAGCTTGGGCATGAGGCACCCTTGTGTTTGTTGTCAGCAGATGCCCTTGTGCACTGAGTGTTAATCTAAAAAAAAAATATTGAATTGAGGGATCCCAGTCATTGACTTTTGAGGGTCCAGTTACACATTTGTTTCTGTCAGAATTATTATTTTTTTTTTTCTTCAGTTTGCTATGCTTTAGTATGTACATTTTTGTAATCCCTTCCCCAGAGACTCAAAAGTCCCTGAACCCCCTGAAGGACATAAATGGAAAGAAGTGCGACATGACAACAAGGTGACATGGCTCGTGTCTTGGACAGAGAACATACAATGCTCCATTAAGTATATTATGTTGAATCCAAGTTCTAGGATCAAGGTAATGTAGATTTTCAGCTGTTCTGTTTCTTGTATGTTTTTTTGCTTTAAATTTTATTTCTGTATCAGTATAAGTAATGACTCCAGAATTTTTCTTTTATGCAGGTGTTTTGGTGTCACTATAAAAGCAGTAAACTATTCCTTTTGGTTTTATTTTCAGTATCTAATGAGCTGAGCCCTTTGGGCTGATGGTAGTGGTGTTCCCTGGGATCCCAAGATGCATTCATATTTGACAGTCAGTATATCAGCTGTGCAATGGGTGACTGGTTTTCCTGATTGTCACATTCAACTTGCTGGGAAGGCACTTGGCTGTAAAACAAGAATATACATAAGTATAGAAACCACAGGATAAAAGTCGCACAAACCATTTAGTAAAAACTCCAAGGAAGACTTAACCAGGCTAGAGTTCCTGCTGTGAAGTAGCTTAAACCTCCTGTAGTGGAGGCCTGTGGGGTATATGCAAGAATAATGGCTTGTCGGTGTGATCTTTAACCATTGGTTTGAATGAAGATAATCAACTCCCAGCCCTTTCCCTCCACTGTTTCCACCAGAAAGGATAGCAGGCAGGTTTTCCCTTTTCTTGCCACCTGGTTTCAGATCACCCAAGACAAATGGTTATTGAACTTAAGACCAGGCTGCATCGTGCATTTCATAAATCAAAACTTTCAGGCATTCCTCCTGTACCAAAAGACCAAAGCTAATGCATGCTAAAGTACAAAATCTACTACACAGGACTCCATGGAGCCAGTACCATTAGGTGATACAGGAATTACTCTCTAGACTCTTCAGGCCTCAAGAACAGAGGGGTCATGTACACCGATATATTCAACTTTCAAATCATCACTGCTTGTCTTAAAGTTCAAGATGCTTATCCTGTAAAAAAAAAAAAAAAAAAACTCTTCCCATGATCCTTCCAGAAGATCTTGTGGTCACTCTAGATTAAAGGATTCTACTACCTTTACATTCCCATAGTTCAGGAGCATGGGTAGATGCCTTATTCTCATGTTGCAGTATTCTTAGTGTGGGATTCTCCGCCTCAGGCGACCCGAATGTTGGCTCCTGTACAAAAGCTTAAGCCTGGAATGTTCATCGTGCATACAGCTGCAGTAATCACAGATGGATTCTCTGTCGTCAGGTGGGTCCTCGGTCGGCCGAATTCCAAAGTCTAGGTCCGGCGTCAGTTGCTGTCGCTTTCCTTCCTGACTTCAGTGAGGCAGGGGTATACAAGACACAGCCGACGCCATTTTCTTCGGTCTTTTTTTGCCGCGCGGTGCCCGAAGCAGTTCGCAAGTGCCGGTTGGCCAGCTCCTGAATTTACAAAAAATTGGAAACCGAAGTCTTCATTAAAGCTAAGTACCCCGTTGGGAAAACTTTTCTTGCCTCAGACCGATGTCAGAAAAAGTTAACAATTGTATTTCTTGTGGGAAGCAAATACCGCATAAGGATTTCCATTCCCTCTGCATACCTTGTTTAGGCCCAGACCACGACGTCTCGGGCTGTCGCTTTTGCGCTACTTTCAATAAACGCACTATTGAGCGTCGGGCGGAGTTCGCCCAACACTTTTTTGGTAAAGCCTTTGATTATAAAATGTCGTCTGAGACTCCGACTACCATTTTGTCCAAACAACGCAAGGACAAGGACCGACACGCGAGGCCCGCGGTCCCCACTGACACCACGCCAAAACCGGCTACACGTGGTCCGGTTCTCAGCGAGACGCCTATGCAGTCCCTCACTACCGACGACACTTCTTTGGCGGCGTCTTCTGTAACCAAGATCGCAGGTACCTCGGCCCATACCCAGACTACAACCACCGAAGCCACTGTGAGCGTTGAGCCTCCTAATGTGGACAGGTCCACTTCCACCCATGGTGTCTTTAGACCCTCCTCTTCCTTTTCCATTAAGGCCTTTCAGTCCAAATCAGCCAGGCATCCCAAGAGGCCTGTTGCACAGGGCCCATCCCCAGGCCCCATGCCTAAAAAGCAGATGCTTAAAATGGCTGAGGATTTAATTACTCTTATCAGGGGTTCCCAACCCCCTCCAGACAAGAGACCCAGAGTGGATGAAGATTCTCCCTCTTCTGATCAGGGCTCCATTTTTTCAGAACATTCTGATGTAGAGGAACATTCTTACTCCCCTTTTGAAGATTCTGATGCAGAGCAGTCCAGTCTTTCTGTATCCCCTCCTGAGGATTTTTCTTTTGGGGAAACCTTGCACACCTTGAGGGAACACTTCCATTGGGAAGGCCAAGACTTTTCTGATTCCAAGAAAAGACTTGGGGAATTTCTTTTGTTACCTCAACACAGACCTCTGGCGATACCTCCAGTCTTGGACGTACTTGATGATGTTTATTCGGAGGCTTGCCTTAATCCGGATTCCCTGCCTCCTGCCCCAGACAAGCCTGATAGGTACTACAGAGTTCCTAACTCTCATCAATTTCTTTACAAAAGCCATAATGCTGACCCTGAAACTATTTCTCAAGGCCCCAAGGGAATGAAGGCCTCTACTGCTAAGAATCCACTACCTTCCGAAAGAGAGTCAAGATCCTTAGAAAGGTGGGGAAAAAGGTATATACCTCGGCCACCCTAGCCATGAGGGCCTTAAATTGTCAGTTTCATATGCTTAAATATCAACAGTTTCTGTTATCACAATTAAGAAATAAAATGTCTCAACCTGAACAACCAGATTTGAAGGAGTTGCAGGATATGATGCATAGTGCAGAACAAGTGGGTAAACACACCTTACAGTGTGGCTATGCTGCCCTAGAGGCCTCAAGTAGAGCTGCTGTTACAGGATCAGTCGTTTGTAGACATGCATGGCTTAGGGAACAAATCTTGCCTGATCATGTGAAAGCTAAACTTCTAGATGCTCCTTTACAAAAGGTTGTGCTATTTGGTACTAATGCTGAGGAGATACTACGGAAAATGGAGAAAAAGCCAAATCTATGCAAACTGTCAAAGCTTTTCTACAGGTTCAATCACCACGTTTTAGCAGAAATTGGCCTTCTAAAAACTGGTCCTTTCCAGCCACGGACAAGCCCCAAAGAGGTAGATAACAGGCGCACAAGGGGCAGAGGGCAATCACAAGGATCATATAGAGGCAGGCAATGGCAAACTCCAGCTCCAAGAGGTGGCGAAGACAGTGCACAACAATACAGGAAACAAACCCAATGACTTCCTCCTTTCCATGCCAAGCAAGTCTCAGCTGGCAGCACCCTTGGGAGGAAAGCTGGCATTATTTACAAGAAATTGGCATATGGTCACAACAGACAAATGGATCCTGGACGTTATAAACAGAGGCTACAGATTTCATTTTCACACTCTCCCAAAAATGAGGCATGCCAAACCTGCCACACAATCAAAGGGCAGAGGCACAAATACAAATTTCAAAGCTCATAGACATGAAAGCTATTCAAGAGGTACCTACTCACGAACAAGGTCAAGGTTTTTATTCCAGGCTATTTCTGGTACCAAGGAAAGGAACAGACTGGAGACCCATTTTGGACGTATCCATCCTAAACACATTCTTACTCATACCAAAATTCAAGATGCTCACATTACAGCAGCTTCTTCCCATGCTGGGCAAGGAGTTTTGGCTGGTAACATTGGACCTCAAGGAGGCATACCTGCATGTCCCAATCAGACAAAGCTGCAGAAGATACCTCAGATTTCTTGCAGGTTCAATCCACTATCAATTCTCTGCATTGCCCTTTGGCTTATCTACTGCGCTCAGAGTATTCACGAAATGCCTGGCATCAGTAATTGCCTACTGCAGACTTCAAGGGATACAAATTTACCCTTATTTGGACGACTGCTTGATCCAAGCGGACAGCAAGCACATACTTCTGGAACATCTGGCTTGTGCAACACGGTTACTGAATTCTCTGGGATACACAATCAACAAAGAGAAATCCAGGCTAACACCATCTCAGAAAATAACTTTCCTGGGTGCCAACTTGGACACAAACACCCAGATGGCCTTTCTTACGCCAGAAAAACAGGGGCAACTAACTTAGTACTTCAAAACACTAGCAAATTGTACCAGGCTTACTGCAAGGAAAATCCTGCAGGCTCTGGGCTTCATGGCATCTTATAGGTTCATAGGTTCATACTAGGCTATCTGCCCAAGGGCATTTATAAGCCTAGCCCATAGTTATGTGGCTTTCGCCACCCCTTTAGTTTGAATAAAAACTATGCCTATCATTTTTCTGTGCCTCTGTCAAGCAGTGACACTGAAGTAATCCCTGGGGTATATCTGCGATCTCCCATCCATTGGTCAAGATTCCTCTTGAACAAGGCCAGCGAGGTGCTCTGCCTCACATGTACCGGGATTTTGTTCCACAGCATAGGGAGTCTCTGGGTGATGAATCTGTCCCTCCAGCACGTTCTATTTATAACCGTGTCAAGGTTTAAGTCTCCGCCCTTGTGGTTCTGAGGGATCTAGATTTTTGAGGTGAAGCATATTCATCAAATCTGGGTTTGACATGGCCTTATATGTCAGGCACAGGTCACCTCTGAGCAAGCGGTATGAGACTGAATAAAGCTGGAGTTCTTTCAGTCGGGCAGCATAAGACATATTTTTGAGACCCTTTATCCTTTTGGTGAGGAACTTTTGGGGCCTTTCAAGCTGCATCAGGTGTCTGGTCAGATACATTCCAAATGGGCATTGTACTCAATCATAGGTCTAATGAGTGATGAGTACAGGGGGACGATGACCTCCCTTGATCTAGATGTGAATCCCTTCATGATCAGGTGGGCGATATAGAAGGTTTTCCTAACTACTTTAGCAACATGAGTGTCAAACGAAGACTACTGTCAACTTGGGTCCCCAGATCCCTGATGACTTTTTCTGTGCTCAGTGGATTGTCACCTATATGGTAGCTAGGGGTAACCTTGTTTTTCCCAAGGGTATGACTATGCATTTTTGGCGTTTAACTTCAGGCCATGGCTCTGGCACCAGTTATCCGTTTCTGTGAGGCCCTTCTGGAGGATATCTGTGTCAGATGTGTTTTCGACTATGGCCAGTTTGCAGTCATCTGCAAACTTTGTCAGCCATAACCCTCCTGTGTTTGCTTGTACTTCAGAAAAGTAGATGCGAACAAGAGTGGACCCAGGACTGAGCCCTGTGGGACACCACTTGTGACAGGCTTTGAGTCTGACATGGCTCCAGCAACTCTGACCCTGTGGGTTCTGTCGCTAGCCAGTTTGCAACCCATCTTGTGATATATGGGTTTACATTCAAGCTGATGAGTTTTTCGATGATACCTGAGTGGGGTATTGTGTCGAAGGCCTTTGCCAGGTCGAGGTAGGCTGTATGGACTGCCTTTCCCTCATCAATGGCCTTGGTGACTGTCTCGAAAAAGTCAACCAAGTTTAAGAGGCAGGATCTGCCTTTGACAAAGCCAAACTGGGTTGGATCCAAAGTCTGCAAGTTCCTATGTCTTTATTTATGAGTTCCATTATGATCCTCTCCATGGCTTTGCAGATAAGGCTTGTCAAGCTAATGGGGCGGTAATTTCCAGGGTCTGTGGAGGCACCGCCCTTATGAAGTGGGACCACAGTCGCCGCGCCACTCCTTGGACGTATCCTGAGGTGAGGCTAAGATTAAACAGCTGTCCTAACTGTGGGTTTAATTCCTCGTTGAGTTCATGAAGCACACAGCCGTGGACACCATCCGTCCCATGGATGCTGTGTTTTGCCTTAGTGAGGGCAGTTCTCACCTGGGCGTTGGAGATGTTTGGGGGCTACAATCCTCTGGAATAGATATCTCTCCTTTTGGGGAGTTTGCACTGAACCTGTCAGCCAGTATGTTAGCAATGTGTGTAGGTTCAGTAATTTTCACATCATTTTGAACTAATTCTGAGCATATCTGGGAGTTTCCTCCTAGGTTTCTAACATAGCTAAAGAAGGCCTTATGATTGTCTTTAGAGTCCTTGGCGATTTTTCTCTCAAAATTTGCCTTGGATGATTTTATGAGAGCTCTTAGTTTTTACTTATAATGATCAAAGGTGTCTTACCTTTCAAGGATTTTGCTCTATCTTGTAGTAGCTTCCTCCTTTTGTTGTAGAGCTTGTTTATGGCTGGGGTCCACCAGACTGGACGCTTGCCTTTGGTACAGAGAGTCTTAGTTTTGTTTGGGATTGCCTGATCCATGCAGTCCTGTAGGTGCTGGTAGAAGGCATTTGTAAGTGATTCAGCGGTTTGAGTAATGTTTACCACTGGCTCAGGGGCCTTAAAGGAGACCACACTAGTTTTTAGAAGTGTGAAATCGGCTTTTGAGAAGTTTTTCACTGTGGTCTTTTTGTTTCAGGTGGGGCGGGATGAGGACCTCCAGCGAGATTAGTTTATGATCTGATCTCACCAGTGAGGGGTATACTTCGGTGTTGAACATTTTGATCCCATGTTCGTGATGATGAGATCAAGTATGTTTTCACCTCTTGTGGGGATGGTGACTAGTTGTTCCATGGCATTTGAGTTTATGAACTCCAGGAATCTTTGGGTTAGAGTGTTCGGGCTTGAGTAGTGTTCCCAGTCTATATTAGGGTAGTTGAAGTCACCTAGTATGATGGTGTTTGGAGATACATTTATCCCTCCAATGTTTTCAGGAAGGCCATGTGAGGTTCCTGAGTTTGAGAGGGTGGCCTGTAACATGCTACAAATTGCAGAGCAGTCTTGCCTATGGTTAATTGCACCTGGATGGTCTCCGATGCATCGCGTTGCCACCAACCTTGAGGTGTGGGTGTCCTTTATGAATATGGACACCCCTCCTTTCTTGGTGTTGTCCGGATTTTGGGGCGGAACGTATGATATGAGGTGAAACCTGTTAGTGCTGGGGTGCTCTCAGGAGCCTTGAACCAGGTTTCTGTCACAGCACAGACATCGATGTTCTCCATATTGAGAAGGGCCTCGAGTCGTGCATCTTGAGATTGAGACTTCTGGCATTGAGCAGCATTACCCTTAGTTTTTTCCTTTTGGTGTTCTAGGGTGGTAGGTTTAGAATTTGAGCCTTGCCTAAAAAGGCACTATGGGGTGGCAAGAGCCTTTGCCAATATCCGGAAGCCCAGGGTGACAGGTGCAAGCCGTCCCTTGCGAAGCAGCGTGGCTTGTCCAGCATGTCATCCCAGGCAGACAGACATTGGATCCCCTTTGAATGACACCAGAATTTAAGCCAATTATTAAAGCTGATCATCTTATCACTGTATTGTGGCATCATTCTAGGTGAAGGTAGGATACTGCTCAAGGTCAGGGTCATACCTGCCTGGGCTACATAATCAGAGAGCTCCTCGACGTCCCTTTTCATGTAGTCCAAGGAGGTACGTCTCAGGTCGTTGACACCAGCGTGGACAATGACTGAGTCGCACTTGTACCTGCTGTTGAGAGACCTGAGTGCTTGCGTTATGTGGTGGATTCTAGCGCCCGACAGGCAGCTTACTGTGACCTTCTCCTTACTCAGTCTGGTGAGCGGGACGTCAGTGTGTCTGACTATGGAATCACCAATGACAAGTGTGTCTGGCATTTTGTTTGGCCTTAAGGGCTGTGACTGTTTGACACTCTGACTGTGTGGTCTATGTGTTGCATGTGTTGGGTCTTGAGGTGGTAGTTGTTTGGGTGTCTGCTTTGGTGGCCTCTGCTGTTTTGGTAAATTTTTGACCAGAGCCTCCGAGTATGTCTTTGTGTGAGTATGTGTATGATTTGAAGTTGTGATGGTACCATGTGTGACTGGGTATGTATTGTGTGTGGTTGCTTGCATTCTTTTAATCCCATGTGCAAAGTTGCATATGAGGAAACTTCAATGGTACCTTAAAAAACCTATGGTCTCAACACAGCCACAGTTTGGAAACAATAATACCAATAATTCCATGTTTGCAAAAGGAATTTCTATGGTGGGCCCAAGCATGTCAAACAAACACAGGTCTCCCATTCTGCAAGCCTCAAGCAAATCAAGTCATCACAACAGACGCCTCCGATTAAGCCTGGGGGGGCGCACATGACAGGTGCATTCAGGGCAAATGGTCCCAAAAGGAAAAGCATCTTCACATCAATCAAAAAGAAATGCTAGCAGTGGTAAATGCAATTACAGCTTTCAAGGACCTCCTGCATCCAGGACAATTATTGATAAGAACAGACAACGCCACAGTAATGTGGTACATAAACAAACAAGGAGGAACACATTCATACCCCCTGTGCAGACTAGCCATGACACTTTGGAACTTGGCTCTGGAATGGCAAATCGAACTTCAAGCACAGTACTTGCCAGGCTTGGAAAACACGCTGGCAGACAATCTAAGCAGAAATATGACAGATCCACACGAATGGAAGTTGCATCCTCAAGTGTTTACAAAGATAATCCAAGCGTGGGGGAGGCCAGACATAGATCTCTTCACCTCCCACAGGAATCATCAATTGGAAAAGTTTTGTTCAAGGAACTTTCATCCAAAGGCCTGGAGAGTGGACGCCCTTTCATTCAGTTGGACAGCATGGACAGTTTACGCTTTCCCACCTCTGCCTCTTCTGCCCAAGGTGCTCTTGAAAGCAAGAGCAGACAGACCGAATTGATATTGATTGCTTCAGACTGGCCAAGACAACACTGGTACCCACTTCTGAGGAGCCGAACACATACTCCTCCCTGGCCCCTACCTCTAATGCCTCTTCTGCTGACTCAGCACAGCTACAAAACTCTTCACAGTCAGCTGAAAACACTCATTCTCGCTGCATGGAAAATTCCTTAACACCACAACAGACCCTACTCCCCAATGAGGTGCAGGATGTCATTTTGGAGGCCAGAAGGCCATCTACTAGAAAGGCTTACTCCGCAAAATGGAAACTGTTTTGCTCTTGGAATGAGAAAAAAGGCCAGGACCCTAGAAAACTGAGTTTGCCTCAGGTATTACAGTATCTAGCTGAGCTGCTGAACAGTGGACTTTCATTTTCCTCCATAAAAATCCATGCCTCAGCCATTTCTGCAGAATTAAACACTGATCCACCTGTATTCTCTCACCCACTCTTAAGACAGTTCCTCAGAGGGGCTAAGAATATAAGACCACCAAGGAAACAACCAGTGCCAGCCTGGGATCTTAATTACATTCTAGAAAAATTAACATTGCCTCCCTTTGAACCAGCTGCATCAACAGATTTGCAATATTTGTCCTGGAAAACAGCTTTCCTTCTGGCCATTACCTCAGCTCGTAGGGTTTCGGAACTACAAGCCCTCATGGCTGTGCAGCCCTTTCTCGTCTTCCATCAGGACAGGGTTTCCCTTCGAACCAACCCGTCATTTATGACTAAAGTGGTATCCAGGGTAGCTTTAAATCAAGCCATACACTTACCTACCTTTTACCCCAATCCTCAAAACAAAGGGGAAAGGCTGCTACACTCAGACATCCATAGACAGCTACGTTATTATTTGGACAGAAAGCCTTTCAGGAAATCGGAACAACTTTTTGTGTCCTATGCTGTAGGAGCTCAAGGGAAGCCAGTTACCAAACAGAGAATTTCAAAATGGATAGGCCACTGCATACGGTTTTGTTACTCCTATCATGGAAAATCTGTCCCTACAGGTATCAGATCCCACTCCACCAGGGCCACAGCTACCTCTACAGCCTTCCTCAGAGGAGTTCCTACCAAATATTTTGGAGGCAGCCACTTGGAGTTCTGTGCATACCTTCACAAAACACTACCACCTGCCTTTATATTCCAAAACTAGAGCAGGCTTTGCCACTGCTGTGTTGCAGGGCATTCTGGCTCATCCCAGTTCCACCTAGTGCCCTACCACCCTGTGCGTAGCTTTGGGATTCTACCCATCTGTGATTACTGCAGCTGTATGCACGATGAACATAGTACAGTTTTGTACCTACTATAAATGTAGATGTTCGAGTGCTAATACAGCTGCAGTACAGTTTTCCCTCCCTCCTTCCCCTCTTGGTAAAGGTCTAGGGCCTAACCCCTCTTCATACAACCTGATTGGGTTATCCTTCTATGGTATATTTGCTTGCAACTACTGATTTTTGATTATATTGCATTGCATGTATATAAATATAGTTTATGTATTGCCTTCCTACTTGGGGCACCTGACATCTGGGGCAAGAAAGACTGAAGAAAATGGCGTCCGCTTTGTCTTGTATACCCCTGCCTCACTGACGTCAGGAAGGAAAGCGACAGCAACCGACGCCGGACCTAGACTTTGGAATTCGGCCGACCGAGGACCCGCCTGATGGCAGAGAACCCATCTGTGATTACTGCAGCTGTATTAGCACTCGAACATCTGCATTTATGGTAGGTACAAAACTGTACTTTGCTGTTGGTGCATGGGACATCACACTCAAGACCATAAACCAGGAGCCTTAAATGTGATGTCTGCACACAGACTTCGGAACTTTTATGCTGCAGTCGAACGTCAGGTCGATTGCATCACTCCTCTATTTATCAAGACATCTAAAGCGAAGTACCCTGTTGGGGAACTTTACTATTGCTTGAGCTTTGTTTGCTTGTTTATTATTAGCCGATGTCCGCTAAGCATAGTGAATGCTGATGCGGAAGGCAAATTCCACATAAAGATGCCCATGACCATTGCATTTTTTTTGTCTAGGCCAGGAGCACTACCATACTGCCTACAGCATTTGCCAATCCTTCTTCTCAAAGATGCTTAGAAGCTGTCTGTCCACTCTTAATCTTTACTTGGAAAACCAGAGACTTAAAAAAAATTAGCGCTTGGGATGGATCCGGAGTTGGACACCGAGATGGAACCACCTCGAAAAAAGACCAAGGTTTTATGGCTTTCTTCCTCTGCCTCCCCTTCAGACGCCCTACCATCCACCGATATAGGGGTTAAGGGATATTCATTACAGCCGTCTGCTTAGTCTGCTCCCCTTGAGGTAGCCGTTTCTGAAGTACTGGCCAGCACGTCCACGGAGATGACTCTGACGTCTGTTTCCACCAAAGTCGAGGGGGGACCCAGGATGCACTGGACACCTGTCTCAGATGCCAGAATCCGAAGCCTTTGCTTTAGCTCAGACCCCCGAACCTAGGCCTTCTCCCGCTCCGAAATCTACTCCTTTAAAAAAATAAATCAAAAACGTAAACATTTATCTCAGTTTCTTGAGGGACTTCCCGACTGGCAATCTTTACTCAGTCCCTGATGCAGGCCTTCATGGCTCTTAGGCCCTCGGCCTTCTCTCCCACCACTATCCCAGTGCTAAGCCCAAGGCCTGCCTCAGCAACTTCCATACTCCCTCCCACTTCTCATGAAGAAATTCTTTCATCTTCATCTGAATCTATTACCTACTCAGCACAGATAGCCTCTCCTCTAGAATACTACTCCCCTGATGAGGAATCCATTGGAGGGGACTCTTTTCCTGAGGACATCACTTTTGGGGAGACCATAACTAAAATGAAAGGATATTTTAAGTTGGATACTTCCCAAATGACTGAAACTCAAAGATATTTTGACCTTCTGCCATTCCCCCAGTTATACCTGCATACCTGGATGCATTTACTTCAGCATCTAAAAATCCCGATTCTCCGCCATTTGCTCCTAAGAGACCTGACCATTTCTGCAAGGTGCCTGATGACCATAAATTTCTTGTGAAGGGCCCCCCCCCCTTGGCAGACCATGCAGTGATTGCTGTAGCCCCAGCCCACTATCAAGGACAGCGAAAACATGGACAAGCTATTGAAAAAAGTTTACACCTCTCCCACCTTAGCCTTCAGAGCTGTTAATTACCAAACCCATATGATTTAAGTATGCCTTGGACTTTGTATCCTAAGCATCTACGCCGATTGTCGGGCAGGGAGGATAGCAAGATTGAGGTAGCATCAAAATTGTCCCTGGCATCCCAGGTGGCCAGACAGTCAGATGCAGTTGTGATGCAGCAGACACTTCTGCTAGATCTGCTGCATCCGCCTCTGTGCTCCGCAGATTTTCATGGCTTCTGCTTCAACCCTTGCCTGAGGATTTCATATTCAAAATCATCGATGCTCTACTAGACCACAGCTTTCTATTTTGGAAGCAGTGCTGAACTGTTTAAGAATCTTCAGAAGAAAAGCAAGGAGCTTCAAGGCATTAAGCACCTACTGGTATTCCCTATACCAAAATACTGCAGAAACGATACAGCTAAGACCACCTGTGTTAGAAGAACCCCCTCCACTGCTACCCCTTCTTCCAGGCATAGGAAAGGAACTAGAAGGCAAACCTCTACCAGACCAGCCTCTTCTCAGCCTACCACCAGACAGCCCTTTCCTGACAGAAATGGCACCAACAGTGTGCAACTGCCTTGCCACCTCCCCTGTCATCTTCTCTCCCACTGCTTGCCCCTCTGGAGAACAGTTACTTCAGACTGCTGGGGTCCTGGCAGTAGTAGGAGAGACTACTTCCTTTCTTGGAAAGAAAGGCTCCCCTCTTGGGGTTCCCATTCCCACCCAAAGACCAGTTACACCTTACTTCAGTCATTATACAAGATCTACTGACCCATGAAACCATAGAACCTGTCCCCACAGGACAAGAAGAAAAAGGCTTTTACTCAAGGCTATTTCTAGTACCAAAAAAGGATGGGCCATGGAGGCCCATCCTGGATATGTCCTTTCTCTTCCTAAAAGTCCCATCCTTCAGAATGCTATCCCTCCAAACCCTACTTCCACTATTGCCAGTACAGGCGTTCATGGTCACTCTAGACATGAAGGAGGCTTACCCGCACATCCCTATAAAACCCTCTCACCGAAAGTACTTGCATTTCATGGGATCTGTTCTCACTTTCAGTTTATTGCCTTGCCCTTTGGTTTGCCCACTGCACCCAGAGTCTTCTCCAAGTGCCTTGCTCCAGCTGTAGCCTACTGTAGAACCAAGGGCTTTCATATCTGCCCCTGCCTGGACGATAAACTTCTCACAGAAAAAGTATTCACCCTAAAAAACATCTACAGTTTACCTTGTCTCTGCTACAGGTCTGGGGTTCACCCTCAATCTCCCCAAATCATCCCTAGCACCACAGCAGGACACAATCTTTCTGGGTTGCAGGTTGTGAAAAGATATGATGAAGGCTTTCCTTCCTCAGGACAAAGTACTTTCCCTAACAGGCCACTTCCAGGATCTGCTCCTGGTCCACTACTATCAGCAAGATAATTTCTGCGACTCTGGGCCTTATGGCAGCCACCACTCCTATGCTACCATTAGCCAGAGTGTACATGCAAAAACTACAGTAGTATCTAAAGAGTGTGTGGTCCCAAAACAACCACCCCCTAGAATTCCAGATTCCCTTCCTACCCTGCCCAAAGGCAGAGTTAAGGTGGTGGAGGCATCAAGTTCAAATGAACCCAGGACTTCTCCCTTCACCTTCCCACACCAGCTCAGTACATGCACACAGATGCATAAGACCTGGGCTGGGGGGCTACCATGAAGAACTTCATGGTGCAAGAATGCTGACAGTCACCCCTCCAAAAAAAAAACACATCAGTGTCAGAAATGACTGCAGTCCTTTTGGCACTGAAAACCTTTCTTCCCATCCTTCAGCCAGGTCCCCTTCAAATATTCAGACACCACCACAGTCATGTGGTACATTGACAAATGGGGGGACCAAGTCCTATGTCCTCTGCAGGCTAGCAATCCAGATTTGGGACCTAGCCTCCCAAAACAACGTATCTCTGCAGGCAGCCTACATGCCATCCCGGGGAAACCACCAGGCAGATGCTCTCAGCAGATCTTCCTGTCTGCATCACAAGTGGATGTTACAGAGGGGTTTTTCTAGACATTGTCCACCAGTGGGGCACACCTCAAATAGATTTGTTTGCCTCCCCCCAGAACAGACGACCAAAAACATTTTGTACCAAGGATCACTCCCCACCTTTGGATTGTGGACGCCTTCACCGTTTCATAGAAGGGACGGTTTCTGTATGCCTTTCCCCCTTCCCCCTCATTCAAAAGGTCCTTCTGAAGATCAGGACGGACATGCCAAAAATCTTTCTGGTGGCTCCCTATTGGCCAAGGTAGCATTGTTTCCCCCTTTTACTATCCATCGCCAAGGGCAATCACCACAAGTTACCCTACAAGGCTGAAATACTCACACAGCAGAAGGGAACACTCATCCACCCTCACCTGGCGATGCTATGTCTAACACTCTGGGTGATAAACTTTTAATACCCTTCAGCCACCACTACTCCGAGGATGGGCTTTGGTCCTGAGGGAGGCCAGGAAACCTAACGCAAGGAGGTCCTGTATTTTAAAATGGGAAAGATTCTCCAAATGGTGTCTCCAAAGACAAGGGGATCCTTTTCTAGTGGATGTCCCTCTAGTCTTAGCTTGTGTGTGAACTTATCAAGGTAGGCTTTTCATACTCCTCAGTGAAAGTCCACCTATCTGCACTCTCTGCCTGCTTACCCTTAGACCCTCCTCCAGGTTAGATGTTAAGTTGTTCCTGAAAGGGATCTTACACGTTAGGCCACCAAGGAAACCTGTTCCACCACCTTGGGACCTAATTTTTATCCTAGAAAAACTCACACTGGCCCCATTTGAACCAGCCAGTTTTTCAACATTGCAAATGTGCACATGGAAAACAATCCTGCTGGTAGCTCTCACATCAGCTAGAAGGGAGTTACAGGCACTCGTGGCTTGTCCCCCCCTACGCTGTCTTCCACAAAGACATGGTGACCCTGTGCACTAACCCTTATTTCATGCCCAAAGTGGTCAACGAGCTATCACTAATCAATCCATCTACCTTCTTTCACTTACCAATGACAGTGAGAGAATAATCCATTCTCTGGATGTGCACAGGCAGCTAAGATTTTACTTAGACAAAACTAAGTCCATAAGAAAATCTAATCAACTTTTTGTATCCTTTCTTCCCAGGGGCTTGGCCAAGGCAGTCTCCAAATTGTGTCTGCTTCTGCTACTCCTACCACGGCAAGGACTTATTTCAGGGGGTAAGAGTACAATTCACTAGGGCCGTAGCTTCCTCCAAAGCCTTCTTCAAAGGCCTGGACATAGCCTTCATTCTGGAGGCAGCCACTTGGTCCACTATACTCGTCTTTACCAGACACTACAAATTGGACCATATCTCCAGAGCAGGTTTTGCTAGGGAAATCCTGCAGGGATTTCTGGAGTCTGCTACCTCTTCATCCTTCCTAAGCTGTGGTACTCTTCCACACTGAGCGCTGCAACATGGGAATAGAAGGATGTAGAATAGTTGTATAAAATATTACCATAACCATAGGTGTTCTTCTTTTCCATGTTGCAGTATTCCTTCCCTCCCACCATCCTTGTACATCCTTTTCATCTGTTTATAGGGCACCCTAGAGCACCTCAGACTGTGGTCTCTCTGGGCAGTTTGTGGCATTTCACTGGTCTGGAGGACAGCATTTGGCTGTACCTAGTCCACTGTCCAACTGAGCAGTTAGTTCTGAGGTATGAGCATGCAGACGTCACATTTAAGGCTCCTAGTTTCTGGCCCTGCATGTGACGCCCC
The DNA here is from genome assembly GCF_019279795.1 of Protopterus annectens. NCBI lineage: Eukaryota > Metazoa > Chordata > Ceratodontiformes > Protopteridae > Protopterus > Protopterus annectens. Next base: position 1,587,653,872 of record NC_056735.1, on the reverse strand, counting down.
AAGCACCAACAGCAACCAAGGCTTAAGCTTTTGTATAGGAGCCGACGTTTGGGTCACCTGAGGTGGAGAATCCCACACTAAGAATACTGCAACATGGAAGAGAAAGACACCTACGGCTATGCTAAGATTTTACACAACTATTCTCTCTTGTGCTTCAAGGCAGAGAGCTCACACTTCAGTCATGTGCCTTGCCATTTGGCTTGTCCACTGCAGTTGGAATTTTTACCAGATGCGATTGCATTCTGCAGGATGAAGGACTTCTGTATTTTATCTATTATCGGGGTGACTGCCTCGTCTAGGCATTCTCCCATCAATTGATGCTGTCATCCCTGCAGTTGCCCATGGATTGTTTCTCGCTTAGCAAAATCTGTGACATCAGAAGATTTATTTACCAGGGTAGTTTTGGCTATGAAACTGAACTGCAGGGCGCAGAAAAAGTCCTGTTACTATAATTCAGAAGATGTCAGAACAGGACATTGTTTCAGCCAAGGTAGCGTCTAGTTTCCATGGTGGTCATACTTTGGACCTTCCTCCCCTGTTTCACCAAGCCATGAAGCAGTTCCTAAAAGGAAATCTGCACTTGAGACCAGCCAGAAATGACACCATAAAAACAAATATGTAAAACTCCTTATATCCTCCCAAAAAGCTGCTAAGATGAAAAACTCCTGCATTCCTTGGATTGTGCATAGGCAGCTCAGATTTTACCTAGACAGTGAAATAATTTTCTGAAAAATAAGGCCACCTGCCTGGGCCCTTTGCAAAAGGAAGAGAAGTAAAACCTACATGTAAATGAATTGCAAATTCTATTTCCTTTTCTTACTGCCACCACAAGTCAGGGTGAGGACTGTTTCCATTAGGGCAACTGCTACCACCATTGGCCTTCTCAGGGCAGGGGTAGTCCACTCAGAGGCAGTTACTTGCATTTTGTACACAGCTTTTACAGATACTGTAGTCTAGGAGCTACTTCGGGTCCAATTTTGCTTGCCCCATCTTCCAGGACTTGATTTCTGTTGCACCAGCTTCTAGCCAACCTCCCAACCCTCTCCGGAGTTTGTACAATAGTGGACTATGAAGAACATAGGATACTTGCATGGAGTACTTAACGTAATTGTAGTTTGTAACATCACTGTTACAGTACCAGTTCCAAGCCTGCCCCCTTTTACTCCTAGGTTTGGGATGAGTGCCCTCCTCTGTATCTTACTCCTACCCTAGCGCAGCACTGTTATTTTCCCTTGTCATCTGGGGAGAAATCTGGTCAGGTTGTGCTCCAGGTAATCTGGAAAGAGTGAGACCCCAGACTGGGGCAACAGTGTGGTGTCATCTGACTGCCCTTTCTGCTACCAACATGATAACATTGGAAGAGAAGTGTCTACCAGGCTCGGAGGAAAGGTGAAAATTTATTTTATTTTTACTGAGCTGTGGCTTCTGTGGGGGAGGAATTAATTGTTTGGCTAAGACAGTAGCACTTGCATATAAAATTATTTGTCCCATGGTTACAATAGTACGTCCTTTTCCTCCCTTCCGTTTTAGTTTTGTATGGCTCTGCAATTAAGTTTTTTCATAGCTTGAAATCTTACAGGACTTCAGTCTTCCTTGTTTTCCTAGCTTTATGGCCCATAGTATTGAACATTTCAAATCGTGTTCTTTTTTTAAAGATTAAAACAAAATAAAAGATGTCCTTCATGGATGCATCTGCAGTCATAACAGCTGGGTTGTCCTGTCGTCAGGCAGCCCTTCAGTCGGCCGGATTCCAAAGTCCGGGTCCGGCTTCGGCTGATGTCGCACTTCACCCGACGTCATCTCTGCGGGTCTTCGGGTATAAAAGCATCAGCCGACGCCATTTTCCTCAGTCTTTCTTGCCGCGTGGCGCCCGAAGCAGAAGCTGTTCGCAAGTGCCGGTCGGTCGGATCCAGAGATTATTTCTACCGAATACTACTTCGAAGACTTCTAAAGCTAAGTACCCCGTTGGGGACTCTTTCTTGCCTCAGCCGATGTCAGAAAAAGTTAATAATTGTTTAACCTGTGGGAAACAAATACCTCATAAAGATTTCCATTCTTACTGTCTACCTTGTTTAGGCCCAGCCCACGACGTAGCAGCCTGTTCGGCCTGTGCTTCTTTCAACCGACGAACGCTTAGGCGGCGGTCGGAGTTTGCAGAACAGTTTTTCGGTTCTGAATTTGCTTACATTATGTCGTCGGAACCTCCGACTACACTTTCTGCCAAAAACGCAAAGAAAAGACCGACACTCATGTCCGCGGTTTCGGCTGAAACCACGCTTAAGCAAACCGCGAGTGTCTCGGTTTCGGCCGAAACCAAGAAAACTGATCTAGGTACAGCCGAATCTATTTCTACAGTTGAGGCCCCTGCTACAACTCTTGAATCGGCCTCTGAAACTTTACCTACTGACTTATCAGACACCATTCCCCTGGATGTCTCTACCCCAGCACGTGGTGCTGCTAGGCCTCCAGCAGTCATGTCCATTAAGGCCTTCGCCAGGGCTAAAGCAGCCAAGACTACCAAATCAGTGCCTGTTAAACCACCCTCAACCAGGCCCTCTTCTAGTTCTCAAATGCTTACTTTGGCAGAAGATTTAATTTCTTTAATTAGAGGATCTCAATCTCACCCAGACAGGGCCTCTCAGCCCCCAGATAAGAGACCTAGGGCAGAGCCCCCTGAGCCAGTGTCCTCTGATGAGTCTGCTGTTGAATCCGACATTACTGACCAGCCAGAGGCCCCTTTCTCCAATTTTGAAGATTCTGATGCTGAAGAATCCATTCCAGCTGCTTCCCCTCCAGAAGAATTCTCCTTTGGGGAAACCTTACATGCCATGCGAGAGCAGTTCCAATGGCAGCAGCAAGATTTCTCAGATTCCCGAAAAAGACTCAGAACCTTTCTGCACCTTCCACAGCACAGGCCCTTAGCTATACCTCCTGTTCTCTTTGTGGTAGATGATGCTTTTAATGATGTCTGCTCTGCTCCAGATTCATTACCCCCAGCCCCTGCCAAACCAGATAGATTTTACAGGGTGCCAGATACACATCACCACCTTTACAAGGCCCCTCTTGCAGACCCAGAAACTATATCCCAGGGTCCCAAGGCAGTAGCCGACCATAGCTAAAACCCTACTCCTTCTGAAAGGGAAGCAAGGTCATTAGACAGATGGGGTAAAAAAGTATACACTTCAGCTACTCTCTCAGCTAGAGCTTTAAACTGCCAGTTTCACATGATACAATACCAAGAGTTTATGCTTGATCAGTTAATTAAAAAACTAACCACTGATGAATCTCTTGACAAGAAATATGTATTAGAAATGGTAAATAACATACAACAGGTTAGTAACCATTCTTAAAATGTGGCTATGATGCACTGGAGGCTTCATTTAGATCAGCCATGACTGGCACAGTGATAAGAAGGCATGCATGGCTAAAGGAGCAAGCTCTACCGGATCATGTTAAAGCTAAATTGTTAGATGCTCCTATGGATAAGACAAGTTTGTTTGGTGCGCCTGCCCAGCAGGTTATGAAGAAAATGGAAGAAAAGGCAAAATCAGTTCAAACTGTTAAAGATTTCCTGCAGGTTCAACCCCCAAGGTTTAGCAGGAACTGGCCTGCCAAAATTGGTCCTTTCCTGACTCCACAAGATTTCAAAGGGGCAGGAATAGACGTTCCAGAGGCAGAAACCAACCCAGAGGAGGTGCCTATAGAGGACGACAGTGGCAAGGTAACAGCAGAGGCACAGACACAGCCACTGCCACTACATCAACACAGCCACAGTGACTTACTCCTAAATCCGCCTACCAGGGAACAAATAGCAGCTCCCCTAGGCGGAAGGTTAACCTTATTTGCAAAGAACTGGCACCACATAACAAAAGACAAGTGGATTCTACAAATTATACATCAAGGGTACCGATTCCACTTCCACACTATACCAGTCAGAAGAGGAATGCCAAATCTACCTCCAAATCAAAAAACAAAAGCTTTACAACAGATAATGGAGTTAGCAAACATGAGAGCTGTGGAAAAAGTGCCAACAGCAGAGCAAGGAAAGGGGTTCTACTCCAGACTATTCCTAGTTCCAAGAAAGGAAAACAGTTGGAGACCAATTCTCGACCTGTCCACCTTAAATACATACATCATTGTCCCAAAATTCAAAATGCTGACCCTACAGCAACTTCTTCCCATGCTGGGCAAGGAGTGTTGGCTGGTAACTCTAGATCTCAAGGAGGCATACCTGCACGCCCCTATTCGACCAATCTGCAGAAGATACCTCAGATTTCTTGCAGGATCAGAGCACTATCAATTCTCAGCATTGCCTTTTGGCTTATCTACTGGGCCCAGAGTATTCACAAAATGCCTGGCATCAGTAATCGCATACTGCAGACTACAGGGAATTCAAATTTACCCATACCTGGACGACTGCCTGCTACAAGGGGACAACAAAAGCAAGTTGACAACAGATTTACAAAGGGTCATTTACTTGCTACAAGCACTGGGATACACAGTCAATCTGCAAAAGTCAAGGCTGATACCATCCCAAACAAGGACATTCTTGGGAGCGGACTTGGACACAGTAAGACAAATGGCATTCCTAACTACAGAAAAACAAAAAGAACTCCCTCTTTACTTTTTGGCACTAACAAAGCAGAACAAATTAACAGCAAGAAAGGTTCTGCAGGCCTTGGGCTTCATGGCATCATGCATAATTTTGGTCCCATTTGCCAGACTACATATGAGAAAGCTGCAGTGGTACCTACGGAATTTATGGTCCCAACACAGGCACAGCCTAGAAACAGAAATACCACTAATTCCATGCCTGAAACAGGAGTTCCTATGGTGGGCCCAGGCATGCCGGTCCAACCCAGGCCTTCCCTTTCACAGATGTCAAGCAAGCCAGAGCATTACAACGGCCACTTCAGACCTAGGATGGGGGGCCCATATGCTGGACAAATGCGTACAAGGACTGTGGACTCAGGATCAACTTCACCTGCACATCAACCTAAAAGAAATGCTGGCTGTAAAACTGGCAATCCAAAAGTTCAGACCATTTCTCAAAGAGGGCCAGCTGTTGATAAGGACAGACAACACCACAGTCATGTGGTACATCAACAAACAGGGAGGCACTCATTCATACCCCCTATGCAGAATGACTTTGGAACTGTGGACCCTGGCACTCAGCTACAACATCCAGCTACAGGCAAGATTTGTACCAGGAAAAGAAAATACCCTAGCGGACATATTAAGCAGGACCACATCAGATGCTCACGAATGGCACCTGCACCCGGACATCTTCAGGACCATTTCAAAGAAGTGGGGAATGACTCAGATGGATCTATTCGCATCACCCCACAATCACCAACTCAAAAAATTCTGCACAAGGACATTCCACCCACTAGCATGGAAAGTGGATTCGCTCTCCTTCAGCTGGAAAGGCCTAACAGCATATGCATTCCCACCTCTGCCCTTGATACACAAAGTGCTTCTAAAAATCAAGGAAGAACATCCAAGGATAATCCTGATAGCCCCAAACTGGCCAAGACAACACTGGTATCCACTACTGAGGAGCTTGTCTCGGAACAATATGTGGCCAATACCCTGATGCCTTTGATGCTAACTCAGAACAACTACAGCACCATACATCCAAACCTGAAAACCTTACAACTGACTGCATGGAACATCACATAGCAGCAGCTAATCAAGAACTTTCCCAAAGAGTTAAAGACATTATACTTGAAGCACGCAGACCTTCAACAAGAAGGAACTACGCTGGAAAATGGAAAAGGTTTGTCATTTGGAGTTCTGAAAGAGGAAAAGATGTGTCAAACATAGATATGCCTAACATCCTGGAGTATCTGGCCGAACTTCTCCATTCAGGCCTGTCCTACTCCTCCATCAAGATACATGCATCAGCTATTTCAGCAGAATACAGCTTTGAACAACCTGTCTTCTCACACCCGTTGCTCAGGCAGTTCCTCAGGGAATCAAGAATGTAAAACCTCCGAGGAAACCACCATTACCAGCTTGGGACTTAAACTGCACTAGAAAAGCTGACACTTTCACCTTTTGAACCAGCAGCAACAGCAGAACTACAACACCTGTCATGGAAAACTGCTTTCCTACTGGCAATCACTTCAGCAAGGAGGGTTTCAGAACTTCAGGCCTTAATGGCAGTGCAACCCTTCCTAATCTTCCACCAAGATAGGGTGTCCATGAGGACTAATCCAACCTTTATGCCTAAGGTGGTATCCAGAGTGTCTTTAAACCAGGCAATCCACTTACCTACCTTCTTCCCCAACCCACAAAACAGAGGGGAAAGAATTCTGCACACCTTGGATGTGCATAGACAGCTACGCTACTACCTGGACAGAACAAAAAGCAGCAGAAAGTCTGACCAACTTTTTGTGGCCTATGCAACAGGAAGGGAAGGAAAAGCTATCTCCAAACAGACTATCTCCAAATGGATAGGAAATTGCATACGATTCTGTTACTCCTTCCATGGAAAACCAATTCCACAGAACATAAGACCTCATTCTACAAGGGCAACAGCCACTACCACAGCCTTCTTACGAGGAGTGGCTACCAAAGACATTATTGAGGCGGCTACTTGGACCTCCGTGCATACATTTGCCAAGCATTATAATTTACCTCTATATTCAAGATCCCGAGCAGGGTTTGCCACTGCTGTACTGCAAGGGATCCTAAACACACCATAATCTACCTTTTCCTCCTCCCTAGTTGGCTATGGTACTCTACCCATTGTTATGACTGCAGATGCATCCATGAAGGACATAGTACAGTTTTGTACCTACCATAAATGTAGATGTCCGAACTGGATAGCATCTGCAGTCAGGATTACCCTCCCTCCTTGCCCTCTGAGGTACTCCTAGGGTGTTTACCCTCCTAATAGCTAGCTAATGGGGGGGAGTCTTCTATGGTGTATTTGTTTGTATATATGTACATACATGCTTGTTTTGTGTTTACCTCTTTCCTTTTGGAAACATTGGCATTTATCCAAAATTTCAGCCTTCAAGAGGGCTTCTGGCATCTGGGGCAAGAAACACTGAGGAAAATGGCGTCGGCTGATGCTTTTATACCCGAAGACCCGCAGAGATGACGTCGGGTGAAGTGCGACATCAGCCGAAGCCGGACCCAGACTTTGGAATCCGGCCGACTGAAGGGCTGCCTGACGACAGGACAACCCAGCTGTTATGACTGCAGATGCTATCCAGTTCGGACATCTACATTTATGGTAGGTACAAAACTGTACTTTACTTATACTGCAGGGTGTTGAGACAACATTACAAAAACTATTCAGAGTTTTGCTGATATTCCTTTCAGCAGCTGAAGATCACATAAAACAGACTTCTGAAAACTACGTGTGGGAGGAGTTGCTCATAAAAGCCATTCACAAAACCTCAAACTTGTTACTCACTAGATGTGATTGCTGGTACAGTTGTAGTGTACTTTCAGATTACTGTATGTTAGTCCCTTCCAACCAGGGTGCTTTCATTGTGAGTGAAGTGCTAGAAAAAAATCTTTTGTCATTGTTCTGACAGAGTTGTGTGGGGATAATGACTGTTGACAATTGAGTCACTAACTGGAAAACCGGTGCTGGGTACAATGGGTATCTAGGAACTTCATAACCTTGTTTTAGTTCAAACTGCTTTCCAAGAAATGTTACTCAACCCTACAAAACTAATTCATGTGTGCCTGTAAATAGGGATATTTTTCTTACATTGACACTTGTATCTGTAATTTCTATGCAGAACCTTTAATTTTTGACTGGCAGAGACAGGGTACTGCCATGTTTTAACATGGGCGACTAGTGCATGGCTTCTGACACACACTGTCTGGAGTCTGTGCATGTAGTTCCATTGGTTCATTCTGGGTGGTACTAAGGTTGGTATAAAGTGCTGCCATTTGATCTACATCTGCAACTCTTTTGTAGGATGCAGGTTTTGGCAAAGTCTGTTTGACAAGTGATTTTTGTTTCCTTAATTGAATGACTTGCTTTAGGTGCAGCCACTGAGAATATTGCCTTGTAGCATCCTTGGATGGGATTGTAGGATCACAAGTCTCAAGCTAAGAACAGATGTCCTTCTATTCTCATGTTGCAGTATTCATACTGTGGGGTCCTCTGCCTCAGATGACCCAAAGGACTGCTTCTATACAAAAGCTTTCAGCCTGGTTGCTGCAGGAGCGTGGGATGTCACACGTAGGGTCATAAACCAGTAGCCTTAAATGTGATGTCTGCACGCACAGACCTTAGAACTTTTCTGACACACTCGAATGTCAGCTTGATCACTTGCTCCTCTTTATCAAGACGTCTAAAGCTAAGTACCCCGTTGGGGATTTCTTACTAATATTTTGCTTGAAGCTTGGTTAGCTGCCTTTTACTTTAACTGATATCAACAAGAAAGGTAAATGTCGATGTGGATGTCAAATTCTGCATAAAGACACCCACGACTGTTACGTCTTCTGTCTTGTCTGGGAACACGACCATACTTCTGCACCATCTGCTAATCATTCGTCCCTAAAACTCTTAGAAGCCACTTGGCTGTCCTTAACCTGTATTTAGAAAATCAAAGGTTTAAAAAACTAGCCCTTAGGATAGGACCTCCAAAGAAAAAGGCTACAGTTTCACATCCTACAAACACTGCCTCTCCGTCGTCAGACACCCTGCCAACTGCCAATTATAGGGGTTGAGGGATGCCTGTTGACCTGTCAGTTTCTACAGCCTCCCTCAAGGTAGGAAGTGCCGGCTGGCACTTGCGTGGAGATAACTCAGATGTCGGTTACTCCTGATGTCAAGGGGGAACCAGGTTTTACCGGGGGCCTTTCAGGATCTCACGAGCCCTAGGCTCATTTATCTGCTAAGAGCTTAGAGCCTAGGCCTACCCTGTCTCCAAAAACTACTCCTAAGAGAAAGCAAAAAACTAAGCGTTTATCTACCCTACCAGATAGTCAACCAGACTGGCAGGCCTTTACTCAATCCCTGATGCGCAGTCCTTTACTCAATCCCTGATGCGCAGTCCTTTACTCAGTCCCTGATGCGCAGTCCTTTACTCAATCCCTGATGCGCAGTCCTTTACTCAATCCCTGATGCGCGCAGTCCTTTACTGGATCCCTGATGCGCGCAGTCCTTTACTGGATCCCTGATGCAGGCCTTCATGGCCCTAAGGCCTACACCATCATTAGCCCCCTCAATTCCTTTGCTCAGTCCAAGGCCTGCTTCTGCTACCTCAATCCTTCCTACCCCCACTCCAGGAAGAAGAAGAGGCTATCTCATCTGGCTCTGAGGAGTCATCTCTTATGTTTCACAGATAGCCTCCCCCTGTAATATTATTCTCCAGATGAGGAATCTGTTGAGACTGTCTTCCAGAGGACATTACATTTGGTGAAACATCACCAAAATGAAGGAGCACTTCAAATGGGATTCTTACTAAATGTCAGAAACTGAAAAAAGATGCTTTGAACTGTTGAACTGCTGCAAGTTGAATTACTCTCCACATCATCCATTCCCCCTGTGGTCCCTACTTATCTTGATGCTTTTTCTCCATACTCTAAGAACCCTGACTCGGCCACCAGTTCCAAAGACACCAGACCGATTCTGTAAGTGCCTGAGGATCAGAAATTCCTGGTTAAGCCCCTTTTGTCGGACCCTGCTGCCATAGCTGTGGCACCAGGCAATGTAGGTTACTACCTTCCTCTTCTCTGATGTCATCCTATTCCAGTGTTGCAGTATTCTACTTGTGGGTTTACCCTTCTTCCTCTCCAGTTTATCCGTCCAGGTTTCCAAAGATTTTCAGTCTCTCTTGGTGCGTCGGTCATCTGACATGGCTGCTGGAATGTGGGCCTTAGAAGTGACATCTGCACGCACCAGCCCTCACAACTTTAAAGCCGGCAGTCGTACACCAGGTGCTCCTGCTTCTCGCAGACTTCTGATCGAAAAAATATTAAGTACCCTGTTGGGGATTCTTTCATTCCTACTTTGTTTATATTTGCTATATTTGTTTATATTTGATTCATCGGGTAAGGGCAAGTGTGGTCGTCGGATTCCCCACAGACGCCCATGACCAGTGTCTCTTTTTTGTTTAAGCAGAGAACACCATGATAACTGCGCCATTTGCCGATCGTCCATCCCCAAGACCGTGCGTCGCTGTTTGCAGGCCTTGCATTTGTATTTAGAGAATCCGCGTGTGAAACAAATAGCATTGGGGGTGAGGCCACGTCCGCCCCATCTGAACTGCATAGGAAGAGGGCCAAGTCCTTGCAGCCTACTTGGTCAGCTGCGCCTCTGTCTGCCATACCTCATCCTGTAGCAGATGTCAGCTTGGCTCAGGGTCCGGCATCCGCCGGTGTAGATAAGCAGGTATCTCTGAGGACGCTGCACAATCTTGAGCAGACGACATGTCCACAGAGGATTTACTGGCACCTGCCTTAGATGCCGGGGGGAACCAGCGTTCACTCTGAGCCCATCAGGCGCTGCTTTCGCCATCCTGACAGCAGACCCAAGGCCTATCCCTAGCCATTCACCATCGAGGCCTTCAAAGAAGAAGAAAAACAAGACACCTTACTCCAGCCTCTGAAAGCATGCCAGATTGGCAGGCCTTTAGCCAGAGCTTGTTGAATGCCTTTATGGCCATTAGGCCTTCTGCAGAACCTTCTGCCACTGCTCCTTCCCTCCTTAGTCCCAGACCTCATCTATGAAAGGAGGGTAGATCAGCCTGAAGAGGAGGAATTGTCTTCCTCTGAGGGCTCTCTTTCATACTCCTCCCAGATCTCATCACCACTGGGATATGGATCCCCCGAGGAGGGCTTAATTGAACCTGATTCTCCTGTAGAGATCTAACCTTTGGGGAAACTATTAATAAGATGAAAGACCACTTTAAGTGGCAATCCTCTGATATGACTGATGTACAAAAGAGGTTTTATGACCGTATTAACATGGACTCTCCAGTCCTTCTGCCATCCCTCCTATTCAACCAACATTCCTGGATGCATTTGCCTCAGCCTCCATTTACCCAGATTCCCAACCTCCAGCCCCACATAGAGCAGACAAACTATATAAAGTCCCTAAGACAGTGAAGTTCAAGTGCTCTACTGCTGATCCTGCCACTATCTCCATCTCTACGGAAAGGGCCTCCCAAGCTCCTTCCTACCACTGCTGTCCTCCCTGATAAGGACAGCAAGACTATGGAGAGATTTGGAAAGAGAATCTACACCTCTGCTACCGTGTCATTTAGAGCCACCAACTACCAAACTTATATGACCAAATACTTCTTTAGCCCTGCTGGACAAAGCCACCAAGGATTTAGATGACATCCCTGACTATGCAGCCAAAGCCTCCCTTGGTCTTCACTCATAGCACTTATCTCTCAAGTCAGTAGACACTTCTTGAGATGATGCAGCTGAAGCCTCAGCCAGGTCAGCTGCATCAACTTCATTACTAAGAACGTATTCATGGCTGAGACTTCAGCCTCTCCCAGATGACTTCAGGGCCAAACTCCTTGATGGACCTTTGAATCATTCAGCCTTTTTTAGTACAGAAGTAGCTGACCTGTTTAAATCCTTGCAACAGAAAGGAAAAGAATTACTGGACCTAAAACGCATCCTAGTCTTGCCTGTTCCAAAGTTCCAGAGGGGCTACCCAGCAAAGACGCAGTTTACCAGGAAAACCTCCAGGCCTGTAGCCCCCCCCCCCCCCCAGTCTAGAAGACCTCCTCCTCAGACTAGGCCTCCTCAGTCTTCCAGCCAAAGGCCTCCCTTTTCTGATAGGGCAGGTTGTCTGACTGCCTGCCAGAATTTCAGTCCCCACCCCCTTCATTCATACCAGTCTGCCAGTCTCTGTCTCCCTGCATGGTCTGTTATTACCACAGACAAATAGGTTCTGTCCATCATACAGAACGGCTACTTTCATGTCCTGGATCACCCCCCACCTCCATCAAGACTAGGCATACCACAGCACTTACACAAAAAGAAAAGGATTCTACTCCAGAATCCTTTTGGTACCCAGAAGTGAAGGACCATGGAGGCCGATTCTTGTGCCTCAATCCCTTCCTAAAAGTTCCTACTTTCAGGATGCTCACCCTACCTACTCTCTTTCTAGTCATCCTTCCTCAGGATTTCATGGCAATCGTGAACATAAAGGATGCCTACCTTCACATACCTGTAAAGCCCGCCTTCAGGAAATGCCTGAGATTCCTGGCAGGCTGATCTCAATTTCAGTTCTGGGTCTTGCCCTTTGGGCTTTCTACTGTCCCGAGGATATTTACAAAATGCGTGGCTCCGTTCATTGCCTTCTGCAGGGAAAAGGGAATTCAGTTATTCCCTTACTTAGACGACCTAATTCAGGCAAAAAACAAGGAAACTCTTCCCCATCACTCCCAGGACCTTCTGGTACTCTTACAGTCTCTAGGGTTCATGATCAACTTCTCAAAATCCCACCAGAACCCCACACGGGATATTGTCCTCCTGGGTTGCAGGATCAGGGCAGAGCTCGTGAAAGCCTTCCTTCCAGCAGAAAAGGTGGTATACCCCTCACACCACCTTCTTGCTGCCCTACAAGCTACAGAACTGGCTGCAAGATGCTTTCTGAGACTTCTAGGTTACGTGGCAGCTACCATTCCCATGTTGCCCTAGCAGTGATGCATGTGAGGAAACTTCAGTGGTACTTCGGTCGGTGTGGACTCAGCACTTCCACCCTCTAGAGTTCAGGATTCCCCAGCTTACATCAGAAGCTGAGATGGTGGATAGCTCAGAACCCAGGACTCCCTCTGCAAACACCATTTCCCTCCCAAACCATGCACACACATGCCTCAGATCTGGGCTGGGGAGCAACTATGGGGAAAAGGAAAGTACAAGATTTGTGGACAGACAGACACAAACAAGATCACATAAGCGTCAGAGAAATGAGAGCCATCCTCCTTGTTCTAAACGCCTTCCAGCCCTGCCTAGAGCAGGGCCCTCTAAGGATATTCACAGACAACACTACATTCCAGTGGTATCTAATCAAGCAGGGATGGACCAAATCCTACCTTCTATGCAGACAAGCTCTGCAGGTGTGGTAACTTGCTACCTCTCGGGATCACCCTTCAGGCAGTCTACATCCCATCCCTATTCAACTCTCAGGCAGATTACCTAAGCAGAACCATCTCAAACCACCACGAATGGATGCTGCAAAGAGATGTTTTCCTGAATATGGTCCACAGGTGGGGTATTCCACAAATGGACCTGTTCACCTCTTCCATAAACCGGCAGCTTCCTGGCTACTGCACCAGGACACCAGACCCCAAGGCATTAGCAACAGATGCCTTCTCTAACTCGGAAAAGGAAATTCCTGTATGCATTCCTCCCCTTCCCATTGATGCAAAGGATCCTGCTGAAAATCCAGCAGGACTTGCCCAAAGTCTTGCTCGTGACTACCTACTGACCAAGACACCACTGGTTCCATCTTTTCTTCACCTGTCCAGTGGCAATCACCACAGGTTACCCCCTTCAGTGGACCTGCTTACACAGCACAAGGGGACTCTGATACACCCACAGTGGCAATCCATGCACCTCACCCTGTGTCTGATAGGATTCTGATCCCCTTCAGATACCTATATAAAGAGGACGTGCTCACTGTCCTGCAGGAGGCCAGGATACCCAACACAAGGAAATCCTAATTGGTGTCACAAAAGACTGTTGGGACCTGCTAGAAAGTGATATGCCTGTCATACCTGTGTAAACTCATGCAGACAGGGTTGTCTTACTCATCTCTTGAAGGCACACTTGTCTGCTGTCTCTGCCCGTCTCCCCTGGATCCACCCTTGCATTCAGACTCCCCTCCAAACTTTTCCTCAAAGGTGTACTTAAGACCTCCCTGGGACCTAAACTGTGTTCTAGGAAAAAAACTCACTCTAGCCCCTTTTGAGCCAGCAGACAAGGCTACCTTAATTTGCACATGGAAAACAGTATTGCTGGCAGCTCCGACTTCTGCCAAGAAGAGTTTCAGAATTGCAATGTCGGCTACACCACCTTTCCTAATCTTCAACCTAGACAGGGCCTCAGGACAAACCAGTCATTCATTCCCAAAGTATTGATTGACCTATCCTTGAACCAGCACGTCCACCTGCCCACCTTCTTCCCTAACCCACAGGGGGATAGTGAGTGTGTGTTACATTCACTAGACGTCCACAGGCAACTTAGGTTTTCTCTACATAAAACTAAACCCTTTAGAAAATCAGACCAGGTGTTTGTCTCCTTCCACCCCAGGGCCTTGGAGAAAAATGTGAGCAAGCAGACCATTTTGACCTGGATCTCCCAGGCCATTTCCTTCTGCTACCTACACCATGGTAAGACCTTGCAGGACAGTGTCAAGGCCCACTCCACCAGAGCAATGGCCTCTTCTGGAGCCTTCTTTAAAGGGCTAGACACAACTCCATACTTGAGGCAGCCACTTGGTCTTCAGTGCACACGTTCACCAAACACTACAAAGTGGACCATATCTCCAGAGCCAAGTTGGGATTTGCCAGGGCTGTCCTTCATGGATTCCTGGAAACTTCATCTAGGCCACCTCCCAATCTTCTGTGAGCTTTGGCACTCGCCCATAAGTAGAATACTGCAACATTGGAATAGAAGGACATAGGAAAATTGTATAAAATTTTACCGTAACCATAGATGTCCTCCTCTTCCATGTTGCAGTATTCCTTCCCACCCACCTTCCCACTTGTATGGTTGCACTTCCTCTCCTGGGCAGTACTGGTCAGGCTATTCCCTTACAGGACTGGCTCTGACTGGGACGTTTACTAGGTTCTGAGGGCTGGTGCGTGCAGACGTCACCTTTAAGGCCCACATTCCAGCAGCCATGTCAGATGTCCGATGCACCAAGAGGGACTGAAATTCTTTGGAATCCTAGCTGGACGAACTGGAGAGGAAGAATGGTAAACCCAATGGTAAGATTTTACACAACTTTCCTTTATTTTCTGATAGCAAAATTACAGATAGGCTGGGCAAGAAAACCTATACCTCCTCTACCCTGGCCTTCAGAGCTATTAACTATCAAACTCGTATGGTTAAATTTGCCTTGGACTTTGGTTTCCCAATTATGTACCCTTCTCAGCTCCCTGCCTGATTCCATTAAAAAAAACTGAAGGCACATCTAAGCTATCCATGGCATCCCACGTGACCAGGCACACACTATAAGATGCAGTTATGATGCAGCAGAAGCCTCAGCTAGATCAGCTGCAACTGCATTTAAGTCAGAAATCCTGGATGCCCCACTTCACAACAACCTCCTATTTGGAAAGGAATATGCAGAGCTTTTTAAAAATCTGCAGGAAAAAACAGAGCTGCTGGACATTCAACACCTGCTGGTCTCACCCATACCAGAGTTCTACACAAGCTGTCCTGCTAAGACATCCTAAGATCCCAAGACATCCAAAGATATAGGGAACCTCCAAACTCTGGATCCCAGATAGTTTGGTTTTGTTGAAGGATGGATCATGCCTGCTCGACTAGTCACCAGAGCTGTGAATGAAGACAAGGTGGTTTATACAGCCTACCTTGATCTGGCCAAGGCCTTTGATACCATTCCCCACTCAGGAGTCATAGAAAAACAGTAAGCTAGGCACCAATCCCTATATCACTAGGTGGCTTCCAAACTGGCTCACAGATGGAACCCACAGTGTGAAAGTAGTTTACTCCAAGTCAGACTGTCGACCAGTCACAAGTGGAGTCCCACAGGGTTCGGTTCTGTGTCCTCTCCTGTTTGGTGTCTACTTCTCTGAAGTCCAGGCCAACACGAAGGGACTCTGGCTGACAAAGTTCGCAGGCGATTGCAAGTTGGGAGCCATAATCAACTCCCCAAGTGATGTTGACATCCTACAGAAAGGCCTCACTGAGACCAGTGACTAGTGCCAGAACCGTGGCCTTAAGCAGGTGTCATCCCCTTTGGGAAAATCCCGGTTCTCATGAATTACATTGATTGTAGTCCACTGAACACAGAAGGCGTCATAAGAGATCTGGGAACACAGGTTGACGGCAGCCTCTCTCTTGACCACCACATTGCCACTGTGGTCAGAAAGTCCCTATGTGGCACATCTCATTACTAAGGGGTTTTGCATCCAGAAAGAGGTCATTGTTTCCCTCTACTCTTCCCTTATTAGGCCAATCATCAAGTACAATGGCCCACTTGGTATGTACCTCACTAGACAGCTACAACAACTGGAGAGGCAACAAAAATACCTCACAAAGAGGATCTTGGGCCTTAAAAACTTGCCCTATATGGACAGACTCAAAAATACTCCAACTATTCTCAGTCTCATATCGCCTAATTGGAGGTGATCTCTGCTTGACTTACAAAGCCATGTCTGACCAAGCTTTGTTAAAAATGCTACATCTAAAGAAATCCTATTTCCTCCGCACTACACACTCCAGAGACCTCAACCTCATTACCACAGTCAACAGAACAAGCTGGAGAGGAAGGTTCGTAACCCAGAGACTGCCCATGCTAAGGAATAGACTTCCAATACATGTCCAGTGGAGTGCCTCACTGGTCCTTTGCAAGAGAAATCTTGAGTGGATGGGAAATAGAAAATTCACCCTGGGGATCGCTTCAGTGGCTCTACTTGACAGAGGCACTGGGAACTAAAGTCGGGTGGCACGATGTCAGGGTAATCCTATGGGCTAGGCTTGTAAAGGCTCCAGGGCCATTGGCCTAGTACACACCTATGAACCTGTGTCAGAAGGGCTCCTTCTACGGCCCTTCCTCTCTCTAGTAGGCACATGGAATGGACTAGAAGACCACCTCATTTAAGGACTACCTCTTCTCAGCCACCCAAAGACGAGTCTTATCAGGGCAGAAATAATGGCAACAGTGTGCGACTGCCATGCCCTACTTCCACTGTCTACCTCTCTGGAAAAAAAATCACCTCAGACAACTGTGTGCTGGCAAAAGTGGAAAACAGATATTTACTATCATGGCAGGTAAAACCCAACCCTCAGGGCATTCCCTTCCTACCCAAAAGTCAACTCCACCTAATTTCACACATTATACAGAAACTACGGTCTCAAGGCACCATAGAACCCATCCCACTAGGACAAGAAGGAAAAGGTTTCTACTTCAGACTTTTCCTAGTTCCAAAAAATGATGGACCATGGAGACCAATCCTGGACTTATCCGTCCTAGGACTTTATCTGAAAGTCCCCTCTTTCAGAATGCTGTCTCTACAGACCCTGCTTCCACTGCTGCCACTACAAGCTTTCATGGCCACTTTCGACCTGAAGGAGGCTTACCTCCACATCCCCATACACCCAAACCATAGGAAATAGTTTGTTGGGCCCTGCTGTCATTTTCAGTTTACTGCCTTGCCCTTTAGTTTGTCCACTGCACCAAGAGTTTTCACAAAATGCCTAGCTCCCGCCATAGCATTCTGCAGGACCAAGGGCATACAGATCTTATCCATACCTGGATGAATATCCTCATTCTAGCAGAACAAGAGTAGACCCTCAAAAAGCATCTCCAATTCTCCATGTCCCTTCTTCAGGGATTAGGTTTCGCTCTGAACCTTTCCAAATCATCCCTATCCCCAGAACGAGACAAGGTCTTCATAGGGTGCAGGATCCTGACAGACCTAATGAAGGCATTTTTACCCAAAAAGAAGTTATCTCCCTGACAAATCTTTTCCAGAACCTTCTCCACACCGACCAGCTGTCAGCAAGACTGTTCTTGTGTCTCCTGGGTTTTTTGGCAGCCACTATCCCCATGTTTCCCCTAACCAGGCTGCATACGAAGAAAAGTCAGTGGTACTTAAAGAACATATGGTCCCAGCACAGCCATCCTTCAGACTCCCAAGTACCCTTCCTTCCTTGTCTACAAACAGAACTAAAGTGGTGGATACAACAAATACAAAGGAGTCCAGGCCTTCCTCTACACACACCCACACCAGGTCAACACATATGCACACACATGCTTCAGATCTGGGCTGGGGGGGGGGGGACTACTATGAAGGGATTCAAGGTGCATGCACCTTGGCAGACATCCCTCCTAAAGAAGCATATCAACGTCAGGGAAATGACAGCAGTTCTGCTAACCCTAAAGGCCTTTCTCCCTATCCTTCAGCCAAGCCCCCCCTACTAATCTTCACAGACAGCACCATTGTCATGTGGTACATCAACAAACGGGGGGGGGGGGGCAGGTCCTACCTCCTGTGCAGTCTGGCAATGCAAATTTGGGATGTAGCCTCACAGAACAACCTTATCCCTACAGGCAACATACATCACTTCCCAGGACAACCAGCAGGCAGATGCCCTAAACAGATCATTCTTCGTACACCACTAATGGATGTTACACAGGGAAGTTTTTCTAGACATTGTTATCCGATGGGGTACCCCTGAAGTAGATATGTTTGCCTCCCCCCTGAACAGACAACTTTGCAGAATTCTGTACCAAGCACCACTCACCCCTAGCTTAGAGAGTGGATGCCTTCATTTCATGGAAGGGAAGGTTTCTGTATGCCTTTCCACCCTTCCCTCTCATTCAGAAAGTCCTCCTGAAGGTCAGGAGAGACATGCTAGAAATCTTGTTGGTGACTCCCTACTGGCTAAGGCAGCATTGGTTCCCCCTTCTACAATCACTTGCCAAGGGCAGTCACCACAATTTACCTCACAAGGTGGACCTACTCACACAACAGAAGGGAACTCTTAGCCATCCACACCTACAGATGCTGAACTTTATTCTCTGGGTGATAAACATCTAGTACCCTTCAGACACCACTACAGAGTACGTGGTATCTATCCTGCAGGAGGCCAGGAAACCCAGTACAAGGAGATCTTGCATTTCTAAATGGCAGAGATTCTCCATCTGGTGTCTCCAAAGACATCTTGCATTTCTAAATGGCAGAGATTCTCCATCTGGTGTCTCCGTAGACATAAGGACCCCCTTCTTGCCAATGTCCCTTTAGTTTTGTCTTGTGTGTGAATTGATTAAAGCAGACCTTTCATACTGTTCTGTAAAGTACACCTCTCTGCTATTTCTGCCTGCCTTCCTCTGGAACCTCCTGTACTCTTCTGGTTGGATGTAAAACTTCTTAAAAGGGGCCTTACACATAAGTCCTCCCAGAAAGTTTACTCAACCACCATGGGACCTGAATTATATCCTGGAGAAACTTACACTACCTACATTCGAACCTGCCACCTCTGCATCACTGCAGATGTGCACATGGAAAACAGTCTTGCTGGTAACCATCACTTCTGCAAGAAGGGTGTCAGAGCTTCAAGCGCTCATGGCATGCCCCTCTTACACCATATTCCATAAAAACATGGTGACCCTGCCCATCAATCCCTCCTTCATGCCCAAAGTGGTCAACGAACTTTCACTAAACCAATCCATTCACTTACCTACCTTTTCCCCCTCTCCTCAGAATGACTATGAAAGAATACTATACTCCCTGGACATTCACAGGCAATTAAGATTTTAAACCAAGGCTATCAGAAAATCAAACCAGCTCTGTTTCCCTTCATTCCAGAGCCCTGGCCAAGGCAGCCGCTAAACAGACTGTTGCCTGTTGGATAAGAAATACCATTTCTTGCTGCCACTCATATCATGGAAAGGCTCTCAATCAGATCAGGGCTTATTCCACTAGAGCAGTAGTTTATTCCAAAGCCTTGAAACTCACAAAACGGCCAACTTCCTCCAATACACCTAATTCCAACAAATGAAAAAGCCAAAAAGGAGAGATGGTGCTGACTGCACAAAAGTTTAATCGCGTCTCCACACACTCAAATGAACGCTTTTTTAAAAAACACCTGCGTTTTCGTCCTAAAATGGACTTCATCAGATCTGATGAAGTCCATTTTAGGACGAAAACGCAGGTGTTTTTAAAAAAAGCGTTCATTTGATTGTGTGGAGACGCAATTAAACTTTTGTGCAGTCAGCACCATCTCTCCTTTTTGGCTTTTTCATTTGTTGGTATTCCAAAGCCTTCCTCAAAAGCTTGGACACTGCTACCATCCTTGAAGCAGCCACCTGGTCCATTGCGCATACCTTATCCAAATATTGCAAACTGGACAATATCTCCAGAGCAGGTTTTGCTAGGGCAGTCCTGCAAGGATTCCTGGAATTCGCCACCTCTTCCTCCACCCTTCCTCCTCCCTGAATTGTGGTACTCTCCCATAGTATGAATACTGCAACATGAAAATAGAAGGACATAGGATAGTTGTGTAAAATCTTACCAAAACCATAAATGTCCTTCTCTTCCATGTTGCAGTATTCCTTCCCTCCCTCCTGGCCCCCTTCTGAAATAGTCACAGGACTAACGGACTCCATGGAGCCCTTACCAGCACTAGGTCCATTCTGGGTCAACCAGCACTAGGTCCATTCTGGGTCAATCTGGGGCATTTGACCTATCTGAAAGACCTCTTTCGGCATCTCCTAGGCTACTGTCTGACTGGGCAGTTAGTTCTGAGGTCTGTGCATGCAGACGTCACATTTAAGGCCCCTAGTTTATGAACCTACGTGTGATGTTCCATACACCTGCAACAACCAGGCTGAAAGCTTTTGTATAGGAGCCGGACGTTCAGGTTGCCTGAGGCAGAGGATCCCATATGTTGGAATACAGCAACATGGAAGAGAAGGACATCTATGGTTATGGTAAGATTTTACAAAACTATTCTTGTTTACAGACTCATCTTAGGTGGCAATCCTCAGTCATGTCTGCTTATCTGAGGCATTAGCCTGAGTGAGGATGTGGTTTGGACTGTCTTGAGGCTTCTGTCACTTCATCAGTCTTTATGGTGCCTGTCACATGTGTGACAAAGATATTCAGTGAAATATGATGCATCCTTGGCTGTAGAGCTGTCGTGTAGTGGTTCACATCTGGGAAGTAGTGAACATGTGACCAGATTCAGTGATTCACACCACCAGCCCTATCCTGATAATTTGGTAGCCCTGTTTGGTTAACCTTTGAGTGGACACCTTGGAGGTTTACATTGCTCCCACTCTGAAGGTGGTCTTTACACTGTTCTACTTGGTTTAACACTGAAAATGTTTCCATTGGCTGGGGCTGTTACTGTCCATGTTTCCTCTGCTTCCTGTGCAGTCATTAAATGCCGAGCAACCTCATGTGATACTGTTTGCCCTGTGGTGGCACACATGATCCCTGGTAGTACAGCAAGCTGTACAGTTAAATCCTCCTCCACCCCCACCCCCTGCATTCCTCTTAGGTTGTTGTTGCTCTTCACAAAATATCTGGCAGAAGTCTGCGAATCTGACAAAATTAAGTGATAGAACTTGGTAAGATAAACTGGTGTAAGAGGTCTCCAAGAGTTGAACATGGAAGCCTTTTTTCACTTGGGTCAAAAGGCATCAATCTCAATCTGCTGTGATTTCTTAAAGTTTAGTGTGTGCTGCTGTATTTCCAACAGTTAGCTCACAGAGTAGGACACCTGGTTGATGTGTTGGGTAGTTCTCTGCGGTGAGTACCTCTGCAATCTGTTGTGTTCGGATAAGTCATCCATCTGCTTTCCAACACTAAGTTGGACAGTTCTGTGCATCTTTGGGCTTTGCTTGCTGCAGATGGCTCCAGGAGCCAGAAGTGCTGCTTCAAACTAGTTTGTGTCAGTGATTTCCTGCAGAAGGGACACGTACACCCCCCTCCCCACACACGCATGTTTGGACAGAGGAAAATAAGCTGGCGAATGTAGCGCAGGAAGTCTCTCTCGAATCATTGTACTAAAATTGTCACAAGATTGTCTTAATTAAACTGTGTGTGTTGTCTGTTTTGTTTTGGAAATAAAAAAGAAAATCTGTGTTGTATAGCTTTTGTGTATTGAGGGTATAAATTGTTGCTGAGTTAAGAGAAATGGTGATAGCCTCTTTAGAGTAAGGTTGGTCAACGTGGCTACGATACAAGGGGTAAAATTGTATAACTTGTGTTGGGTATATACAGGGAAGGTACCTGTGGTACAATGTGATGATCAGGTAGTGCCTACGAGTAGGTGATATAAATGTGTTCCTTTTTCTAGATTGTGGAGATCTGAGAGCTGTTTCGAGTTTCAAACATAATAAAGCTAGGATTGATATTCATAAATGTCATCCATCAAATGGGGAGTCTGGGCTGAAGTGACAGGCAGAACAGGTGGGGGGGTGATGCATCATTGGACGCATAATTAGTTTTATCCTACTAGAGTCTGTCAGGTCAGTGAAAGTGTTAACTACATTAAAAGTTGGATAATTTTTGTCAAAAAATGTTCATTCAATTGGTAATAGAAATGTATTGGGTCATTGGTGACCAGTATATGTCAGAACTTAAGATTTCTTGTAAATGACTTTCTCTAATTGTAGAAATGCAGAATAATATACCCACATTTTGAGTGATGTAGTGACTGTGTACCCAGGAGTCTTGTGCTGAAATAAGATTACAGCAAGATGGTAATGTGTAGGTGGGAGCTAAAGTGCTCAACATGAGGAAAGAGGAGATGACTTTTAGATTGGGGGGGGGGGGGGTGCCAGAATTTGGATGCAAGAATGAAGAAGAAATGGTCTTTACAGTGCAGTTTAGTTTGGGGTATCAGGAGTGAGGGAGTTAATTGGGAGAGTTTGTGGATGTTGTAGGGAGTGGTTTATTAGGAGATTGGTTGCAAGTGGTGGGAAGGCATCTTATTGGAGTAGTTTAGAGACCCTAGGAGTAGCTGAACTCTGGAAGAGACTGGTAGCCATTTGGCTTTCAAGAGGATGATGCAGAGGAGCTCCTGGGGGAGGGGGGAGTTGGAAGTGAACCTGCAGATTGTTTTTAGCAAACTGTAGAGGAGATGAGATGTTTTTGTTTTCATAAAGGCTGTGGCTATGATGGCTGGTCCGTATTCAAGTTGAGCAAGGAGGACCCTGTCTATTGCAGCTGTTAACTGGTATGAAGAGAGAGGGAGATTTTCCAGCACCAGACCAGATCTTTTTCCTGCTGTGCAAGAAAATTTATTAATGTATAATAAAATTGTTAAATGTAAATATTTTCAGTAAAATTCAAGCTTAAAGATATCTATATGCCTCATAATGTTTCCCCACTAAAATATACGATTTTTCATCCACTTCTGAAAAGTCAGCGTTCACCATTTTTGTTTTTTTTTATTTCCCTAGGGTGAAAAGGATTGGCAGAAATATGAGACTGCACGACGGTTGAAGAAATGTGTAGATAAAATTCGTGCACAGTATCGTGAAGATTGGAAATCAAAAGAGATGAAAGTGCGGCAGAGAGCTGTAGCACTCTACTTCATTGATAAAGTAAGTGCCCCCCACACACAAATGCACACACCCATTGTCAGCATATTCATCAGATATTCTAACCTAGATGTGTGAGGCTCCTAGATCAGCAGATCTCAGTATGAGGATTTGCCCTACTTTTTTCTTACAGTAAACTGCTTTATTAATTCTAAGAGTGTGTGTGCTTGCTGAATGAAAGTGACATGAAAAAAGATTAACATAATTGAATAATCAATAAGCAAAACAAACTTTGCTGTAGGGGAAGGACATGTTTTTTTGTCTGACTTGGTTTGTAACTAAAGTATGTGCAAAGCCCATCTTGGCTTGCAGACTTAATGAACATTACACATGGATAGAGTACTCCCCTTCCCCCTCCAAAATGCAAGCACAATGACGTGATGTAAATGAGATGTAGTGAAAGTGTATGTTTTTTTTTATATTTGAAACTGTTAACATGTTTCCATTGCTGTATTCTGAAATATTTAGACTGTTGTGAAAGTTGTTTCATAACTTTTTTTATATATCGTTTTGACTTTCCCTAGCTGGCACTGAGAGCAGGAAACGAAAAGGAGGAAGGAGAAACTGCGGACACTGTAGGTTGCTGTTCACTGCGTGTTGAGCATATTAACTTACATCCTGAGATAGACGGACAGGAATACGTTGTTGAGTTCGACTTCTTGGGTAAAGACTCCATTCGGTATTACAACAAAGTTCCTGTGGAAAAACGGGTATGGGTTTTTTTTTTTTGTAATCTGGTGAAGGCATTGTATGTTTTGAACCATTAGGGCCTGTACTTCCACTTCTGTGTTCTAACCAGAAATGAGTCACAAATGAAAAAAGTACAAGTAAGCTTTTTAGGGGGCATAAACTGCTTTATGACTAATTTGTTGCTGGATAAATCATTGCATGTTGGGACCTTGGCATGGCACATTTTGAGTGTTAACAGCTGGCTTATTGTCTTCTCCAGACTAATGCCTAGAATTAGCGGACTCTTAAGCACTCAAGGGTTTGCTGGAGTTTGTGCTGCTGCATTGAAAGAAAGGGTAGGGGTCGAACACGAATAGAAGTCAAAATATAGAGCATCAGTGGGACTGATTGACCACGTTGAACAGAAACCCAGTGGATAATGATAAAGCGAGGAGAATTTGAGAAAGGGTAACTGTGTAGAGGTAGTTTGGTTAAAAACTAGTGATTCCGCTGCAGTATGGGGATCCAGAATGTTTCAGAATTACACTTCTGAAATGGATACCCTTAAAACAGTTGATACTTTGGAAGGAACACTGTAAACAACCGTTTCTTGCGTAGTTTATCACTGGTTTGTGACTTTTTTTGCACTTTGGAAAGAAGAGTTGCAGTTACGTGGCACAAGCAGATGAGGAAAAATAAAAAAAAACTTGTGTGCATTTTGGGGCAAGACATACCCTTTAAAATTATACAATCTGCTGAGAAGAGATTTCACAGCAGAAAGAATTAAAGGGAAGCAAGGAATGTTGGCAGTAAGATTTGAGCCAGGGAGAGTAAGATAGTAATGTAGCTAGTGAAGGAGGGGAAAAATAGGAAGCTACAGTTGTGGAAACTTGGGGTGGGGAGTCAAATCATGTCCCTTTAAAGCTTCACTTGTAAAGCTGTTCTGCAGCTAGGGTCACCAGGGTCACCACCTGTCCTACTTTGCGAGGGACAAGTCCCTCTTTGAGCAGTTGTGTCCTACAAAAAAATTGTAAAAATGGCAAATGTCCTGAAATTTTAGGACAAAATGATTTCCTATATTTTATGTAATAGTCGCATAAAACAGTTATTCTGTATCAGAAACACCTAAATGTTATAAGAAACAGAATAAGCAAGTAAAATGCTACAAGAATAAGCTTTTATTTAGGAAAAAAAAGTTTTGACCTTTGTACTGGCTGTGGGAATGTTTCGGCTTGCAAAATATAACGTTTGTACCAAAAATGTCCCACTTTGGGCATTTGAAAAGGTGGCTACCCTGTGTGTAGCTTAATGATCAGCTAAGGTTTTTAGGTCTCCTAGCTGAAATGACACTCTTCAAAAAAAATTAACAGAACCACAGCTGGCAAATTTCATGATGGCCATAGGGATAGTGCTGTGCTACTGTGAAAAGATTGGTAAGCAGTGGCTGAGTGAGCAGTCCCAAGAAATTTAGAGATTGGGGAAAAAGTAGCGACAATGATTTTGAGATTTGTATGCACCCCCCACCATGCCACTGCAACAGTAATATGTTTAGTGTTTTTGTTTTTCCTGCATTCCAGAAAAAAGTGTGCGTTTACATTGGTTAGTAACACACTTAGAGACGTTCGGACAGAGAGAGGAAATTAGGAACAAATCTGTAGGTAGAAATCAAGAATTGTGCCTTTAAATCAGGGTATTATAAGACTACTGGGCAAGATTTCAAAGGACAATTCAGAGCAAAGGTATGTAAATTAGGGTTGCCATGGTGATGGTCTACGAATAAAATTGATTCAAGTTAGGAAAGTAAGTAAAGCAGGCTGTTGAATGATTGATGTCTGTCCAACCAGTAGATGTGCTAAGCTGTAAACAGTTGCATTTGGTAAATCATGAAGTTTTAGGTAATGATTTTATTTGAAGTGTTATACAGGTTGTTGTTTTTACGTTTAGTTTTGGAATTAAATCCACAAAAAGTAGTATTTTAACTAGATGAAACCTGTTTTGTCTTGTCAGGACTGTTGCTTGCAAAGAAAATATTTACTCCTTCCATAGTTTGTACTGGGTTTTTGCAGACTCATTGCATAGAATGTTGGCACTCTGACATCTTTATTACCTTTTCCTTTTGGTGTTTTACAGTTTAAAGTCAAGTAGCTTTTCATTAGTTAAGAAAGATTAGTCATTTACAAAGCACTAACTACATACACTGAAGACATTTACATACCTAGATGAATTGGGCCACACAATTCTTACCAGGGATAGTGCTCACAGCCCTCCTGGACATGAGCAGTCATCACTAAATGCAATCTTGGGTGTTGACTAGCATTTCTGTGGTATTACTTTGGGAAGAAACGGCTAGGCTTAAAATGACCTCCGGGTTAATAGCCTAGTAATCTACTATGTTCCCGTGAATTAGCTACAGGGATACTAAAAACTGATAAAGGGTAATGCCTCCCATGTTAAGTAGTCACATGATCTATTCACACCCCAGTCAGAACTGGCCTAGGACTGCAGAACGGGGCGTGGATGAAAACTTTCTCATTATTTTGCAGGCAAATACTGATGTTCTTCGTGTTTCACTGTTGCAGTCATCATACTTGCGTTATCCTGCCAAGGTATCCCTCAGTCGGCCCGAATACCAGAGGCTTAGTGTTTCTGCGTTGGTTGCTGTCGCTTCAGGACTGACGTCCGATTTATCAGGGGTATAAAAACAGGCAGCCAATGCCATTACATCAGTCTTTCTTGCCGAGGAGCCAGAAGCAGTTCGCATGAGTGCTGGTCGGCCGCTACCTGAGTTTTTGTTTCCAAAATTGAATCATCCTGAAGTCTTCTAAAGCTGAGTACCCCGTTGGGGATCCTTTTTTCTTGCTCTAACCGATGTCAGAAAAAGTTAATTGTCTTGCCTGTGGAAAGCAAATACCACACTGAGATTTTCATTCTTACTGCATCACCTGTTTAGGCCTAGACCACGACGTACCTCACTGTCGGTTTTGTGCTTTGTTCAACGCTTGAACTATTCGTAGTCGGGCCCTTATTGTAGCTAAATACTTTCGTTCTCAATCTCTGTATTCCGAAATGGTAAGCCATCTGACTACCGATCTTCTGAAAAAAAGTAAGGATAAAGACAGAGACAGACCACACAGGTCCAAAACTGCCAACGAAACTTCCGTTAAGCTAGTCGCCAGTTCGCCAGTACTCAGTGAGGTGCTTTCGCAGCCCCTGATTTCCGCTTTGATGGATTCGCAGGCCTCTACCGAGACCTGTTCAGAGTCAGGTATGCCGCGAGACTCTTCTTTGAGTATGGAACTGTCTCTACCCTTGGATGGGTGCAGAGCCACTGTGCAGGCACTGGCTTTTGAGGAAGTTCTTCACATTACCGATATTCGACACAAACTGGTGACTTTCGCATATTCAGTTCTTTCTAAAACTACCGAGCTTTTAAGGCCAAGAGTACGAGCTATGCCTAAAAAAGACTATCCAAACTTAAGCGCCTGCTTCCTTTCCACAATCTCAGATGCTTTAAAATGGCAGAATCCCTGATCATGCTGATTAGGGAATGCCAATCTGCTTTATCTCACCAAGAGTCCGGCAACTCTGAGGTTTCTGAATATGAAGACATGCCCTTATCTGCCTATGATGGTTCAGATGCAGAGGAGTCCATTGCTTCTGCCTTCCCCTCCAGAGGATTTTTCTTTTGGTGAAACCCTACATACTTTGAGAGCATTTCCATTGGGAATGCCAAGCTTATCCTCAGTCCAAAAAGAGACTGGGAATTTTTAGATTTACCACAGCACAGACCCTTAACTATCCCTCCTGTTCTGGATGTTGTGGATGATGTCTTTATGGAATCCAGTCTAACTCCTAATAATTTACCCCCTGCTCCAAGGAAACCAGACCGGTACTACAGAGTCTCTGACTCACAAATTTCTCTACAAAAATCCTAATGCTGACCCAGAGGTCATCTCCCAAGGACCTAAAGGAATAAAAGCAACTACAGCTCAGAATCCTAAGAATCCCACCCCTTTGGACAGGGATTCCCAAGCTTTAGACAGATGGGGTAAAAAAGTATACACCTCGGCATCTCTCGCCATTAGAGCATTGAACTGTCAGTTCCACATGCTGAAATATCAGCAATAGACTATGGAACTTAAGCAAAAAATGATCTACTTTTCCTGACTCTGCAGAAAATAATTACAGGGGCTTATGCATTCTGCAAGCCAAGTCAGCAAGCATACTCTGCAATGTGGATGTTCATCGTGCATACAGCTGCAGCAATCACATATGGGTTCTCTGCCGTCAGGCAGGTCCTCGGTCGGCAGAATTCCAAAGTCTTGGTCCGGCGTCTGTTGTTGTCGCCTTCTTCCCTGACGTCAGTGCGACAGGGGTATATGTCACAGCCGACGCCATATTCTTCAGTCTTTTTTGCCGCGCGGTGCCCGAAGCAGAAGCAGTTCGCAAGTGCCGGTCGGCCAGCTCCTGAATTTACAAAAAATTGGAAACTGAAGTCTTCTTTAAAGCTAAGTACCCCGTTGGGGAAACTGTTCTTGCCTCAGACCGATGTCAGACAAAGTTAACAATTGTATTTCTTGTGGGAAGCAAATACCACATAAGGATTTCCATTCCCTCTGGATACCTTGTTTAGGCCTAGACCACGACGTCTCGGGCTGTCGCTTTTGTGCGACTTTCAATAAACGCACTATTAAGCGTCGGGCGGAGTTCGCCCAACATTATTTTGGTACAGCCTTTGATTATAAAATGTCGTCGGATACTCCGACTACCGTTTTGTCCAAAAAACGCAAGGACAAAGACCGACACCACGCCAAAACCGGCTACACGTGGTCCAGTTCTCAGCGAGATGCCTATGCAGTCCCTGACTACCGGCGACACTTCCTTGGCGGTGTCTTCTGTACCCGAGACCGCAGGTACCTCGGCCCTTACTCAGACTACAACCACCGAAACCACTGTTAGTGTTGAACCTCCTAATGGGGACAGGTCCACTTCCTCCCAGGGTGTATTTAGGCCCTCTTCTTCCTTTTCCATTAAGGCCTTTACTAAGACCAAATCAGCCATGCATCCCAAGAGGCCTGTTGCACAGGGCCCATCCCCAGGCCCCATGCCTAAAAAGCATTTGCTTAAAATGGCTGAGGATTTAATTACCCTTATCAGGGGCTCCCAGCCCCCTCCAGAAAAGAGACCCAGAGTGGAGGAAGATTCCCCCTCTTCTGAACAGGGCTCCATTATCTCAGAACATTCTGATGTAGAGGAACACTCGTACTCCCCTTATGAAGATTCTGATGCAGAACAGCCAGTTCCTTCTGTATCTCCCCCAGAGGATTTTTCCTTTGGGGAAACTTTGCACACCTTGAGGGAGCACTTCCATTGGGAAGGCCAAGACTTTTCTGATTCCAAGAAAAGACTTGGGGAATTTCTTTTGTTCAGCACAGACCTCTGGCTATACCTCCAGTCCTGGACATACTTGATGATGTTTACTCTGTGGCTTGTCTTAATCCGGATTCCCTGCCTCCTGCCCCAGTCAAACCTGATAGGTACTACAGAGTTCCTAATTCCCACCAATTTCTGTTCAAAAGCCATAATGCTGACCCTGAAACTATTTCTCAAGGCCCCAAGGGAATGAAGGCCTCTACTGCCAAGAATCTACTACCTTCCGAAAGAGAATCTAGATCCTTAGACAGGTGGGGGAAAAAGGTATACACCTCGGCCACCCTAGCCATGAGAGCCTTAAATTGTCAGTTCCATATGCTTAAATATCAGCAGTTTCTATTATCACAATTAAGAAACAAAATGTCTCAGCCTGAACAACCAGATTTAAAGGAATTGCAGGATATGATGCATAGCGCAGAACAAGTGGGTAAACACCTTACAATGTGGCTATGATGCCTTAGAGGCCTCAAGTAGAGCTGCTGTTACAGGATCAGTTATTCGTAGACATGCCTGGCTTAGGGAACAAAGCTTGCCTGATCATGTTAAAGCTAAACTGCTAGATGCTCCTTTACAAAAGGATGTGTCATTTGGTACTAATGCTGAGGAGATACTACGAAAAATGGAAGAAAAAGCTAAATCTATGCAAACTGTCAAGGCCTTTCTTCAGGTACAGCCACCACGTTTTAGCAGAAATTGGCCTTCTAAAAACTGGTCCTTTCCAGCCACGGACAAGCCCCAAAGAGGTAGATACAGGCGCACAAGGGGCAGAGGACAATCTCAAGGATCTTAGAGGCAGACAATGGCAAACTCCAGCACCAAGAGGTGGCGAAGACAGTGCACAACAATACAGAAAGCAAACCCAATGACTTCCTCCTTTTTCTGCCCAGCAATTCCCAGCTGGCAGCTCCCCTAGGAGGAAAGCTGGCACTATTTACAAGAAACTGGCATATGATCACAACAGACAAATGGATCCTGGACATTATAAACAGAGGCTACAGATTTCATTTTCACACTCTCTTCCAAAAATGAGAGGCATGCCAAACCTGCCACACAATCAAAGGGCAGAGGCGCAAATACAAATTTCAAAACTCATGGAAATGAAAGCTATTCAGGAGGTTCCAACTCCCGAACAAGGTCAAGGTTTTTATTCCAGACTTTTCCTGGTACCAAGAAAAGGAACCGACTGGAGGCCCATTTTGGACTTCTCCATCTTAAATACATTTCTACTCGTACCAAAATTCAAGATGCTCACATTACAGCAGCTTCTTCCCATGCTGGGCAAGGAGTTTTGGCTGGTAACATTGGACCTCAAGGAGGCATACCTGCATGTCCCAATCAGACAAAGCTGCAGAAGATACCTCAGATTTCTTGCAGGTTCAATCCACTATCAATTCTCTGCATTGCCCTTTGGCTTATCTACTGCACCCAGCATATTCACGAAATGCCTGGCATCAGTAATTGCATACTGCAGACTTCAAGGGATAGAAATTTACCCTTATTTGGACGACTGCCTGATCCAAGCGGACAGCAAACACACACTTCTGGAACATCTGGCTTATGCAACACGGTTACTGAACTCTCTGGGATACACAATCAGCAAAGAGAAATCCAGTCTAACACCATCTCAGAAAATAACTTTCCAGGGTGCCAGCTTGGACACAAACACCCAGATGGCCTATCTTACGCCAGAAAAACAGGGGCAACTAACTCAGTACTTCAAAACATTAGCAAATTGTACCAGGCTTACTGCAAGGAAAATCGTGCAGGCTCTGGGTTTCATGGCATCTTGCATTCTTTTAATCCCATGTGCAAAGTTGCATATGAGGAAACTTCAGTGGTACCTAAAAAACCTATGGTCTCAACACAGCCACAGCTTGGAAACAATAATACCAATAATTCCCTGTTTGCAAAAGGAATTTCTATGGTGGGCCCAAGCATGCCAAACGAACACAGGCCTCCCATTCTGCAAGCCTCAAGCAAATCAAGTCATCAAAACAGACGCCTCAGAATACGCCTGGGGGGCGCACATGACAGACAGGTGCATTCAGGGCAAATGGTCCCAAAAGGAAAAGCACCTTCACATCAATCAAAAAGAAATGCTAGCAGTGGTAAATGCAATTACAGCTTTCAAGGACCTCCTGCATCCAGGACAATTGCTTATAAGAACAGACAACACCACAGTAATGTGGTACATAAACAAACAAGGAGGAACACTTTCATATCCCCTGTGCAGACTAGCCATGACACTTTGGAACTTGGCTCTGGAATGGCAAATCAAACTTCAAGCACAATACTTGCCAGGTTTGGAAAACACGCTGGCAGACAATCTAAGCAGAAATATTACAGATCCACACGAATGGAAGTTGCATCCACAGATGTTTACAAAGATAATCCAAGCGTGGGGAAGGCCAGACATAGATCTCTTCGCCTCCCACAGGAATCATCAACTGGAAAAGTTTTGTTCAAGGACCTTTCACCCAAAGGCCTGGAGAGTGGACGCCCTTTCATTCAGATGGACAGGATGGACAGTCTACGCTTTCTCACCTCTGCCTCTTATACCCAAGGTGCTCTTGAAAGCAAGAGCAGACAGACCGAAGATGATACTAATTGCTCCAGACTGGCCAAGACAGCACTGGTACCCACTCCTGAGGAGCCTAACACATGCTCCTCCCTGGCCACTACCTCTAATGCCTCTTCTACTGACTCAGCACAGCTACAAAACTCTTCACAGTCAGCTGAAAACACTCAATCTCGCTGCATGGAAAATTCCTTAACACCACAACAGACCCTACTCACCAAAGAGGTGCAGGATGTCATTCTGGAGGCCAGGAGGCCATCTACTAGGAAGACTTACTCTGCAAAATGGAAACTGTTTTGCTCTTGGAATGAGAAAAAAGGCCAGGACCTTAGAAAACTGAATTTGCCTCTGGTATTACAGTATCTAGCTGAGCTGCTGAACAGTGGACTTTCATTTTCTTCCATAAAAATCCATGCCTCAGCCATTTCTGCAGAATTCAATACGGATCCACCTTTATTCTCTCACCCACTTTTAAGGCAATTCCTCAGAGGGGCTAAAAATATAAGACCCCCAAGGAAACAACCAGTGCCAGCCTGGGATCTTAATTACATTCTAGAAAAATTAACATTGCCTCCCTTTGAGCCAGCTGCCTCAACAGATTTGCAATATTTGTCCTGGAAAACAGCTTTCCTTCTGGCCATTACCTCAGCTCGTAGGGTTTCGGTGTTCAGGACAGGGTCTCCCTTCGAACCAACCCGTCATTTATGCCTAAAGTGGTATCCAGGGTAGCTTTAAATCAAGCCATACACTTACCTACCTTCTACCACAATCCTCAAAACAAAGGGGAAAAGCTGCTTCATTCCTTAGACATCCATAGACAGCTACGTTATTATTTGGACAGAACAAAGCCTTTCAGGAAATCTGAACAACTTTTTGTGTCCTACGCTGTAGGAGCTCAAGGAAAGCCCGTTACCAAACAGACTATTTCAAAATGGATAGACCACTGTATACGATCCTGTTACTCCTATCATGGGAAACCTGTCCCTGTAGGCATCAGACCCCACTCCAGCAGGGCCACAGCTACCTCTACAGCCTTCCTCAGAGGAGTTCCTACCAAAGATATTTTGGAGGCAGCCACTTGGAGTTCTGTACATACCTTCACAAGACACTGTACATACCTTCACAAGACACTACCACCTGCCTTTATATTCCAAAACTAGAGCAGGCTTTGCTACTGCTGTGTTGCAGGGCATTCTGGCTCATCCCAGTTCCACCTAGTGCCTACCACCCTGTGCGTAGCTTTGGGACTCTACCCATATGTGATTACTGCAGCTGTATGCACGATGAGGATCTGTGCATCATCAGTTCTGCACTTCCCTTTGGCTTATCCACTGCTCCCAGAGTTTTCACAAAATGCCTGGCTCCAGCCATTGCATATTGAAGACTGAAAAAGATTCCAATATACCCTTACTTGGACGATTGCCTGATTCAGGCAGACAGTCAGGAAAAGCTGTTGCAGCACCTGACATTTGTAAAGGACCTTCTAACATCCCTGGGATACACTGTCAATGAAAAGAAGCCAAAACTAGTCCCCAGTCAAAAAATCGTATTCCTGGGAGCAAGGTTGGACACAGCATCCCATATGGCATTCCTTACTCCAGAAAAACAAGCCTATCTGACAGGCTGCTTCGCTCAAATGGCCACCAGAACCCAGCTATCTGCAAGGAAAATCCCGCAGGCTCTAGGGTTCATGATCTCCTGCATTCTACTAATTCCATATGCCAGGCTGCATATGAGGAAACTTCAGTGGTGGTACTTTGGTGCCAACATTCTCAGGACCTGGAAACTATCATACCTATAATACCTTGTCTAAGGACGGAGTTTCTTTGGTGGGCAGTAGCATGCAACCACAACAAGGGACTTCCCTTTACACACCCCCATGTCGCCCGGACCCTAACCACAGACTATGCCTGGGGTGCACATCTGGACGGCAGGTGCATTCAGGTCCACTGGAGCCCAAACCAAATTCATCTGCACATCAGCCAAAAAGAGATGCTAGCTGTTCAGCACTCTGACAGCTTTCAGATCCCTACTCTCATCGGGGCCCCCTTCTAATAAAAAATGACGACACCACAGTGATGTGGTACATCAGCAAGCAGGGGGAACCCACTTTTACCCACTCTGCAGTCTAGCCGTGACCCTGTGGAATGCTGCCTCAGCTATGCATGTTCACCTGCAAGCTCAGTTTCTGCCAGGCAAGCAAAACTCTCTGGCAGACAACTTAAGCAGAAATCTCCTAGATCTACACGGGTGACAGTTGGACCACAACACCTTCAGCCTTCTGACCCAGAAATGGGGTACCCCAAAGGTGGACCTATTTGCCTCCCCCTTCAACCACCAGCTCAGCAAATTCTGCACCAGAGTACCTCACAGCAAGGCCTGGAAAGTGGATGCCCTAGCCTTCCACTGGGCAAATCTCTCAATCTATGCCTTCCCCCCTCTGCCTCTTCTTACAAGAGTACTACTCAAGATAAGGCAGGAAAGACAAAGGGCAATCCTGATTGCCCCAGACTGGCCACGCCAACACTGGTACCCACTACTGCTCAATCTGTCATCGGTGCCACCATGGCGCCTACCTCAGATCCCAACCCTCCTCACTCAGCAGGAGAGAGAGATCTTGCATTCGCAGTTGCAAACTCTGAACCTTGCAGCCTGGCTTATTCCTTGAATTCTCTTCCAGTGGCCAGCCTAAGCAAGCAGGTACTGGATGTCATACGTGAAACCAGAAGACCCATTACAAGGAAATCCTATGCTAAATTGAAAAGGTGATGTTCCTGGATTCATTCTAAAGGAGCGGATACAGCACAGCCGTCCTTGCCTCTCATCCTGGATTACCTAGCAGACCCACTCCACAGAGGCCTCTCCTTTTCCTCCATTAAGATCCGTGCCTCTACCATCTCTGCTCATTACAGCATTGAGCCACCTCTCTTCTCTCATCTTCTCATCAAACAGTTCCTGAGAGGGGCTAATAACTTAAGGCCACCAAGAAGACCCCCCCACCCCTGCTTGGGACCTTAACTTTGTACTGGAAAAGCTCACGCTACCCCACCTTGAGCCTGCAGCGTCAGCAGAGTTAAAATTCCTCTCTTGGAAAACAGCCTTGCTTCTGCCATCACTTCAGCTAGAAGAGTGCCTTAGCTACAAGCACGTATGGCTGTGGAACCCTTCATTATTTTTCATGCTGACAGGGTCTCTCTCAATATTAACCTTACTTTTATGCCTAAAGTGGTGTCCACTGTGGCTCTCAACCAATCTATCCATTTGCCCACCTTTTTCTCTAATCCTCAAAATAAGGGGGAAAGGATCCTGCACTCTTTAGACGTGCACAGACCGCTCCGATTCTACCTTGAATAGGACTAAGCCCTTCAGAAAATCTGACAAGATACTAGCCCGCTTTGCACCAGGGGCAGAAGGCAAGGCCATCTCAAAGCAAACCATCTCCAGATGGATAGCACACTGTATCCATTTTTGTTAAACACCATGGGAACCCCCCCCCCCAGGGGATCAGAATGCATTCCACTAGGGCAACTTCACCCTCTACAGCCTTTCTCAGAGGAGTCCCTGCCTGGGACATTCTAGACAACAGTGAAACACGAAGAACATAGTACAGTTGTGTACACTTACCATAAATGTAGATGAGTGTATTCACTGTTGCAGTCCTGGTTTCCCACCCTCCAGCCCCCTTGTCTCTCTCTCTCTCTCTTTCTCCGTTTCTCCTCTTCACTCCTTACAGGGCTATTGGTATTTACTTTTTACTGGTGGTGTTTTTCCACCATAACTTGGCTCCCTATTTGGGGGCTCCTGACATTTGGGGCAAGAAAAGCTGATGTAATGGTGTCGTCTGCCTGTTTTTATACCTCTGACGATCTGACGTCAGTCCTGAAGTGACAGCAACAGACACGGAAATAGCCTCTGGTATTCAGGCCGACTGAGGGCTGCCCCTGGCAGGATAACCCAAGTGTAATGACTGCAACAGTGAATACACTCTAACATCTACATTTATGGTAAGTGTACACAGCTGTACTTTTGTAAGATAGTAAGTTTTTATTAAGGGGGTGTCATTTAAATTGTTAGTCGATCCTCTTGAATGAGACTGCCAGTGAAGGCAGATCGTTTTCCATGAAAGTAAATTGAGAGAAGACCAATGTTTAACTTTTATCCCCTGTCAATTTACCCTCTACCCTTAGATCATCTTGTTCTATGATGTAAGGGTCACAGTCGCATTTGATGACTGCCAGCTCAAGGGGAGGGGGTTATCTAAACATCCATGGAAGATTTATTACTCCAGTCAATAGCCCATCATCCACTGGCTGCTGAGCTAGGGCATCTTGCACTAATGACCTGAGGGTCTCCTACTCCCTGTGACCATATTTCAGGGTAGCCTGTAATTGTCTGCAGGCTGGTTACCTACTTTTCAACATTCCCTTCAGTCCTCCTCATTAAGGATACTGGCTGTGATTGCATTTCTTTTGAGGCCGAAGTCATCCTGTAGATGGCTGCTTGGAGCTCCACACTGTGGGATGCCATAGCCAATGAGAGAGACCTTCAGAACTTTGTGATTACGTAATAACACATCTTGCAGCCATTGTAGATCGTCTGTGCAGGGGTGGCGGCAATGGTCAACTGACTGTAACCTACCTTAACAATACTCCTAGGATAACTGAGAGGGCATAATTCTCTTGCCTTCTACCCATGCAGGTTACTACAATTGTAGAGCACAAAAGGTTCGGCAGATTCCAAGTCCAGGGCTTACTGTCTGCCCTTAACTGTTCAGAAACAACGTACAGTGTGGAATGTCTAGTTCCTAAAATTCCATCCTCCGGTTTATGCTGTAGTCCCCACAGGAGTGCCCACTGCATGGATATTGGGTAATTTCATATACAGGCTTGCATGGAGCCAATCATCAGATAAGGAGTCTATATAGTCTACAGTACTTGGCCACCATGGCCAGCGCTTTAGTAAAGGTTTGCCAAAAGGCATTTGTTGTGTTTGTTGATACCATGTAGGCACCCTGCAGGTTCACCATCTTTAATGAAACATACTTGATGCACTGATTCAAGCTGTTGAAAAGGAATCAACATTCCTGTTTTAGGAGTCAGCTATGACTTTTCATGCTTCTGCAAGGGCTTGATCTTAGTGAATGTCTAAATAAGAAAATTGCTTGCACATTTGTTGTTTAAATACCATGTGTTGCAGTGTCATGTGAGATTTTGTTCTTAATTTCATTAGAAAGATGCTGCTATCGTCTTTGAATATCCAAATTGCAGTTATGATAGTTTTCTTAAAATAACATGATGCACAAAATTTTTTTTTGTTTGCAAATTCATTTAAAATATTGATGTTTTACCAGCATTTCCCCCCTTAGGTATTTAAGAATCTTGAATTATTTATGGAAAACAAGCAATCCGAAGATGACTTGTTTGATAGACTTAATGTAAGTAAAGTCTTTTGGTGGCTTTCTGATATGGTTTGTCATTGAAAGTTTAGAAGTAAGGCACAGCTTTACATTGTTTGTTTTATTACTATATTACCATGTTTTATGAAGAGTCTTGCTTTAAAGTGCCTCTTGCAGTGGATTTTGTCCTCCCACATTTGTGGAGTGTTGGAATTAAGCCCCCCTATGTTGCTACCACCTCCCCTTGATGACTGCTATAAAGCAGATTGCTTTCATTTGCTCTTCAGTTCTTTCCTTCTGCCGAACAAAAGTTGATCACATCCAGTCTCCATGAATTTTTTTTTTTCATTTTGATTGTGTGTACATTTCAGATCAGTGGTAATTTTTAATGTAAACTGAAGATGTTCTTCATGTTTCACTGTTTGTCATCACTTGTGGGTTATCCCTGCTTGGTAGCCCTCTGCCGGCCTGAATACCAGAGTAAAGGATTTCCCTCCTGCGTCAGCTGTTCAGGCACTGGCTGACGTCAGGTCAACAGGGCTATAAAGGGTGACAGCAGACGCCATTACATCAGTCAATTCTTGTTGTGGAGCCTGAAGCAGATATTCGTGTTTCACTGTTGCAGTCATCATCTGTGGTGTTGTCTCTGCTGTGGTAGCTCTCAGCCGGCTCAAATACTAAAGTCAGTGTTTTTCTGCGTCTGTTGCAGTTGCCTGTAGTCTGACGTCCGGTCGTCAGTGCTATTAAAGCAAGGCAGCTGACGTCATTACATCAGTCTTTCTTGCCGTGGAGCCCATAGCAGAAGCAGTTTGCACGAGTGCCGGTCTGTCGCTACCACAATTTGAATTTCAGCTGAAAACGTCCTAACGCTAAGTACCCCGTTGGGGACCCTTTTTTCTTGCATTAACAGATGTCCAAAAAAGTTAACAATTGTCTTGCCTGCAGAAAGCAGATAACACACAGAGACTGCGTTATTTATTTAGGCCCAGACCATGACGTCCTATTGCCGGTTCTGTGCCCTCTTTAATGCGAGAACTATTCGCCGTAGAACTTTTTGTAGACCGTTATTTTCATGCTCTGTCTTTGCATTCTGATATGGTGTCCATCAGCCAACAATCCGTGGACATTTCAAAAAAACATAAAGATAGAGACCACACAAGGCTAAGTCTTCTGACGCTGCCACTAAGCAGGTAGTCAGCTCTCCGGAATTCAGTGAGGTGCTTTCACAGCCCCTGATGCCTGATACGATATCTACACAGGCCTCTACCAAGACCCTTTCGGAGTCCAGTATGCCACAGAAATCTTCGTCTTCCAAGCCTTGGCTGTCTCTGCCGAGTCAGGAGCCGCGACGCAGGCACCGGCTTCCGAGGAAGCCTTTCACACTACCGAATCTAGACAAAAAAGTCTATTCATCTGACTACATTTTCTCTCAGACTGATTCTCTCAGGCCTAGAAGCCAGGCCACTACTAGAAAATCTGCTTCTAGCCACCATCTTGCTCCTGCTCCACCACCCCAAGCACAAATGCTTTAAATGGTGGAGGATCTTATCTCCCTTTTCCGGGGTAGTTAGCCACCGCTTCTAAAAGGAAAAGGTACCCTTCTCCAGAAATTGACAGAACAGGGTTCTGAGGAATCTGACTATTCAAATTTT
The DNA here is from genome assembly GCF_019279795.1 of Protopterus annectens. Taxonomy (NCBI): domain Eukaryota; kingdom Metazoa; phylum Chordata; order Ceratodontiformes; family Protopteridae; genus Protopterus; species Protopterus annectens. The sequence goes on along the minus strand of NC_056735.1, from coordinate 1,587,614,894 downwards.
GAAGAGGAACAGCAACCTCTGACTGCTTATGAGGATTCAGATGCAGAGGAGTCCATCCCTTCTGCCTCCCTTCCAGAGGACCTTTCCTTTTGTGAAACCCTTCACACCCTCAGGGAACATTTCCAATGGGAATCTCAGGATTTCCCCCAGTCTAATAAAAGACTTGGAGAGTTTCTGGACCTGCCTCAGCACAGACCCCTGGCCAATCCCCCCTGTGATGGATGATGTTTTCCATGAATCCAGTTCAGCCCCTGACACCCTCCCACCTGCTTCCAGTAAACCTGACAGGCATTACAGAGTACCGGATTCTCACAAATACCTGTACAGAAATCCTGCTGCAGACCCAGATGTCATTACACAGGGACCTAAAGGAGCTAAGACTAGTTCTGGCAAGAATCCTATTCCTTCTGACAAGAGCTCCAGAGCTTTGGACAGATGGGGTAAAAAAGTATACACCTCTGCAACCTTGGCTATCGGAGCACTCTTAGTTGTCCGTTCCATATGTTGAAATATCAGCACTACACTTTGGAAGTATTAAAACAAAAGATTTCTACCTTTCCTGACTGTCCCAATTCAAAAGTTAGCAGATTTACTGCACTCTACTTGCCAAGTGGCTAAACACCCGTTACACTGTGGATATGACGCCCTAGAAGCCTCTAGCAGGGCAGCAGTGACGGTATCTGTTATTAGGAGACATGCATGGCTAAAGGAACAACCTTTCCCTGATCATGTCGAGTCTAAATTTGGTGCACCCCTAGATAAGGAGCGCTTGTTTGGAGTAAAAGCAGAAGAGGTGCTTCTGTGCAAACAGTAAAATTTTCTTTCGGGTTCAACCTCCCAGGTTCAGCAGGAACTTTCCCTCTAAGCACTGGTCCTTCCCTGCACCTAGCAGACAAGGCCAAGGTAAACCCCGCAGGGACAGATCATCCAGGCCTCTATCCCAGGGCCAGCAGAGAAGCGAAGTGGACCAGTTCATCCCCAAAAGCAAGGGAGTTCTAAGCAACCCTTTGTTACAAAAACTCAGAATGCCCCCCCCCCCCCTTCACTCCTCAAAATCTAGGAGGAAGGCTCTCCCTCTTCAAAGAAAATTGGCTTTCTGTAACAAAGGACCAATGTGTCTTAAAAATAATTTTTCATTGATACAAATTCTCTTTCAGCGAACTCCCAATTCCAAGAGGGTACCCAGCCTTACCTCCAAATCAGTGGGCAGAGGCATTGAAACAGGTCCTAACTTGCATATCCCAGGGGGCAGTAGAACCTGTCCCCTCAGATCAAACAGGCAAAGGCTTTTATTCCAGACTACTCCTCGTTAAAAGAAGGCACTTGGCACCCCATCCTGGATCTGTCCATTCTGAACAGCTCCCTGGTGGTCCCCAGATTCAAAATGCTAACTTTGCAGCAGCTGCTGCCTGTGCTAACAAAAAATGTCTGGCTAGTGACCCTAGACCTAAAAGATGCCTACCTCCATGTCCCCATAAGGGAGTCCTGCAGGAAGTACTTAAAAGCAGGATCACAAGACTTTCAGTTCTCTGTGCTGCCTTTTGGGTTATCTACTGCACCCAGAGTATTCACCAAATGGTTAGCCCCGGCCATAGCATTTTGCAGACAGGGAAATGTACAGATTTACCCTTACCAGGATGACTGCCTCATTCAGGTAGAGTGCAAAGAAAAGCTGCTCCAGGCCCTTCTCTTTGTCAAATCCCTCCGAACCTCACTAGGGTTAACCTCAATGAGAAGAAATCAAAGCAAACTCCCACCAGGAAGATCATTTTCTTGGGAGCTCTGCTAGACACAGCATCCCAAATGGTCTTCCTATCCCCAGAATAGCACAGCTTCCTGCCACTCTGCTTTACCCAACTGGCTTCCAGAAGACACCTCACTGTGAGGAAGTTCCTGCAAGCCCTGGAATACATGGCATCTTGCATCCTTCTAATTCTGCCAGGCTTCACATGAGAACATCAGTGGTTTCTAAAGAACCTTTGGTGCCAGCACTCTGTCTCTAGAGACCTCTTTCCCCTCTGATCCCATGGATAGGGACAAGATGTCCTTCAAGGATGCATCTGCAGTCATGACAAATGGGTTGTCCTGTCGTCAGGCAGCCCTTCGGTCGGCCGGATTCCAAAGTCTGGGTCCGGCTTCGGCTGATGTCGCACTTCACCCGACGTCATCTCTGCTGGTCTTCGGGTATAAAGGCATCAGCCAACGCCATTTTCCCCAGTCTTTCTTGCCGCGCCCGAAGCAGAAGCTGTTCGCAAGTGCCGGTCGGTCAGATCCAGAGATTACTACTACCGAATACTACAAGACTTCTAAAAGCTAAGTACCCGTTGGGGACTCTTTCTTGCCTCAGCCGATGTCAGAAAAAGTCAATAACTGTTTAACTTGTGGGAAACAAATACCTCATAAAGATTTCCACTCTTACTGCCTGCCTTGCTTAGGCCCAGACCACGACGTAGCAGCCTGTTCGGCCTGTGCTTCCTTCAACCGGCCTAACGCTTAGGCGTCGGTCGGAGTTTGCTGAACAGTTTTTCGCTCAGATTTTGCATACATTATGCCGTCGGATCCTCCGACTACCCAAATTGTTAAACGCAAAGAAAAGACCGACACTCGCGGTCCATGGTTTCGGCCGAAACCACGTTAAGCAAGCGAGTGTCTCTGTTTCGCCGAAACCGAAAACGGTCAATCTTCAGCCGAATCCATGACTACTACTGAGGCTCCTGCTACCTTAGTTGAATCGGCCTCAGAAGTTTTGCCTACTACTGTGGTTCCTAGTGATTTATCAGACACCATTCCTTTGGATGTCTCTACCCCAGCACGTGGTGCTGCTAGGCCTCCTGCAGCCATGTCTATTAAGGCCTTTGCCAGGGCTAAAGCAGCCAAAACTGTTAAATCAGTGCCTGTTAAGCCCCCCTCACACAGGCCCACTTCTAGTTCACAAATGCTTACTCTGGCAGAGGATTTAATATCCTTAATTAGGGGATCCCAATCTCACCCAGACAGGGCCTCTCAGCCCCCAGAAAAGAGACCTAGAGCAGAGCCCCCCGAGCCAGTGTCCTCTGATGATTCTTCGGATGACTCAGACATTACAGATCAGCCAGAGGCTCCTTTTTCTACCTATGAAGATTCCGATGCTGAGGAATCCATTCCATCTGCCTCTCCACCAGAGGAATTTTCCTTTGGGGAAACCTTACATGCCATGAGAGAACAATTCCAATGGCAGGGACAAGATTTCTCAGATTCCAGAAAAAGGCTTAGGACATTTCTGCACTTACCACAACATAGGCCCTTAGCTATACCTCCAGTACTGCCTGTTGTGGATGATGCATTTAATGATGTTTGCACTGCTTTTGATACTTTACCTCCAGCCCCTGCCAAACCAGATAGATTTTACAGGGTGCCAGACACTCATCACCACCTATACAAGGCCCCACTTGCAGATCCTGAGACTATATCCCAGGGGCCTAAGGCAGTAGCCTCGACCTCAGCAAAAAACCCTATTCCTTCTGAAAGGGAATCCAGGTCCTTAGAGAGATGGGGGAAAAAAGTTTACACCTCTGCTACTCTCTCAGCTAGAGCTTTAAACGGTCAGTTTCATATGATCCAATACCAAGAGTTTATGCTTGATCAGTTAACTAAGAAGCTGTCCACTGATGACTCCTTAGATAAGAAATATGTTTTAGAAATGGTGAATAACATTCAGCAGGTTAGTAACCATTCTTTAAAATGTGGCTATGATGCACTGGAGGCTTCATTTAGATCAGCCATGACTGGCACAGTGATAAGAAGGCATGCATGGTTGAAAGAACAGGTCTTGCCGGATCATGTTAAAGCAAAGCTGTTAGATGCTCCTATGGATAAGGCCAGTCTATTTGGTACACCTGCTCAGCAAGTAATGAAGAAAATGGAAGAGAAGGCAAAATCTGTACAAACAGTTAAGGATTTCTTACAGGTTCAGCCCCCAAGGTTTAGCAGGAACTGGCCTGCCAAAATTGGTCCTTTCCAGACTCCTCAAAATCTCAGAGGCAGGAATAGACGCTCTAGAGGCAGAAATCAATCCAGAGGAGGTGCCTACAGAGGACGACAGTGGCAAGGCAATAACCGAGGCACAGACACAACCACTGCCACTGCAACAGGACAATCACAGTGACTTGGCTCTGACACCGCCTACCAGGGAGCAAATAACAGCACCTTTAGGCGGAAAGTTAGCCTTATTTTCGAAAAATTGGCACTATATCACAAAAGACAAGTGGATTTTGCAAACCATAGACCAAGGCTACAGGTTCCGCTTCCACACCTTACCAGTAAAAAGAGGAATGCCAAACCTACCTCCAAATCAAAAAAACAGAAGCTCTAAAGCAGATAGCGCAATTAACAAAGATAAGAGCCGTGGAAAGAGTACCAATAACAGAACAGGGCAAAGGATTCTACTCCAGACTCTTCCTAGTACCAAGAAAAGAGAAAAGTTGGAGACCTATTCTCGACCTGTCCGCCTTAAACACATACATCATTGTCCCAAAATTCAAAATGCTGACCCTACAGCAACTTCTTCCCATGCTGGGCAAGGAGTGTTGGCTGGTAACTCTAGATCTCAAGGAGGCATACCTGCACGTCCCCATACGACAAAATTGCAGAAGATACCTCAGATTTCTTGCAGGATCAGAGCATTATCAATTCTCAGCATTGCCCTTTGGCTTATCTACTGCGCCCAGAGTATTCACAAAATGCCTGGCATCAGTAATCGCTCACTGCAGGCTACAGGGAATCCAAATTTATCCATACCTGGACGACTGCCTGTTACAAGCGGACAACAGAAGCAAGCTGACAACAGATTTACAAGAGTCATTTGCTTACTACAATCCCTGGGATACACAGTCAATTTACAAAAGTCAAGACTGATACCATCCCAAACAAGAACATTCTTGGGTGCGGAATTGGACACCGCAAAACAAATGGCATTCCTAACTGCAGAAAAACAAAAACAACTCCCTCTTTACTTCTTGGCATTAACAAAGCAGAACAAACTAACAGCAAGAAAAGTACTGCAGGCCTTGGGCTTCATGGCATCATGCATAATCTTGGTCCCACATGCCAGACTGCATATGAGAAAGCTACAGTGGTACCTAAAGAATTTATGGTCTCAACACAGGCACAGCTTAGAAACCGAAATCCCACTAATCCCATGCCTGAAACAGGAGTTCCTATGGTGGGCTCAAGCATGCCAGTCAAACCCAGGCTTGCCCTTCCACAGCTCGCAAGCAAGCCAAACCATCACAACGGACGCCTCAGACATAGGCTGGGGGGCGCACATGTTGGACAAATGCATACAAGGATTGTGGACTTCAGACCAGCTGCACCTGCACATAAACCAAAAAGAAATGCTGGCAGTAAAACTAGCAATCCAGAAATTCAGACCATTCCTCAAAGAAGGCCATTTAATGATAAGGACAGACAACACCACAGTCATGTGGTACATCAACAAACAGGGAGGTACTCATTCATACCCCCTATGCAGAATGACTCTGGACCTTTGGAATATAGCTCTGAGCTACAACATCCAGTTACAGGCAATATTTGTGCCGGGAAAAGAAAACACCCTAGCAGACATGTTAAGCAGAACCACCTCGGATGCTCACGAATGGATGCTACACCCGGACATCTTCAAGGCCATCACAAAGAAATGGGGAATGCCACAAATAGACCTATTCGCATCCCCACTCAATCACCAGCTCAAAAATTCTGCACAAGGACATACCACCCACTTGCATGGAAGGTGGACTCTCTATCCTTCAGTTGGAAAGGCCTGACAGCATATGCATATCCACCTCTTCCTTTGATGCACAAGGTACTACTGAAAATCAAAGAGGAACGCCCAAGGATAATCCTGATCGCTCCAATTGGCCAAGACAACACTGGTATCCATTGCTGAGGAGCATGTCTCAGGAGAATGTGGTCAATACCCTGATGCCTTTGATGTTAACTCAGAACAACTACAACATCATGCACCCAAACCTAAAAACCTTGCAACTGACTGCCTGGAACATCACATAGCAGCAACTAACCCAGACCTATCCCAAAGGGTTAAAGACATTATCCTTGAAGCCCGCAGACCTTCAACCAGAAGGAACTATGCAGGAAAATGGAAAAGATTTGTCATTTGGAGTACTGAAAGAGGAAAAGATGTGTCTAACATAGATATTGCTAACATCCTGGAGTACTTGGCAGAGCTTCTACATACAGGCCTGTCCTATTCCTCCATCAAGATACATGCATCAGCTATTTCAGCAGAATACAGCTTGATCCACCTGTCTTTTCCCATCCTCTACTCAGGCAGTTCCTCAGAGGGATCAAGAATGTAAAACCTCCTAGGAAACCACCATTACCAGCATGGGACTTGAACTTTGTGCTAGAAAAATTGACACTCCCTCCATTTGAACCAGCAGCAACAGCAGATCTTCAACACCTATCATGGAAAACTGCTTTCCTACTGGCAATTACTTCAGCAAGGAGGGTTTGAACTACAGGCCTTAATGGCAGTACAACCCTTCCTAATCTTCCATCAAGATAGGGTGTCCATGAGAACTAATCCTACATTTATGCCTAAGGTGGTATCCAGAGTGTCTTTAAACCAGGCAATCCACCTACCTACCTTCTTTCCCAATCCACAGAACAGGGGAAAGACTGCTGCATACCTTGGATGTACATAGACAGTTACGCTACTACCTGGACAGAACCAAAGGTGACAGAAAAACTGACCAGCTTTTAGTAGCCTATGCAACAGGAAGGGAAGGAAAAGCAATTTCCAAACAGACAATCTCCAAATGGATAGGAAATTGCATAAGATTCTGTTACTCCTACCACGGAAAACCAATTCCACAGAACATAAGACCTCATTCTACAAGGGCTACAGCCACTACCACAGCTTTCTTACGAGGAGTGGCAACCAAGGACATTATTGAGGCGGCTACTTGGACCTCCGTGCATACATTTGCCAAGCATTATAATTTACCTCTATACTCTAGATCCCGAGCAGGGTTTGCCACTGCTGTACTGCAAGGGATCCTAACTACACCATAATTCTTCTTCCTCCTCCCTAGTTTGGCTATGGTATTCTACCCATTTGTTATGACTGCAGATGCATCCTTGAAGGACATAGTACAGTTTTGTACCTACCATAAATGTAGATGTCCGAACAGGATAGCATCTGCAGTCAGGATTACCCACCCTCCTTCCCCTCTGTGGTACTCCTAGGGTATTTACCCTCCTAATAGCTAGCTGGGGGGGAGTCTCTTATGGTGTATTTGTTTGTATATATGTACATACATTATTATTTTTTGTGTTTGCCTTTTACTTTTTTGGAAACATTGGCATTTATCCAAAATTTTAGCTTACCAAGAGGGCTACTGGCATCTGGGGCAAGAAACACTGAGGAAAATGGCGTCGGCTGATGCCTTTATACCCGAAGACCAGCAGAGATGACGGGTGAAGTGCGACATCAGCCGAAGCCGGACCCAGACTTTGGAATCCGGCCGACCGAAGGGCTGCCTGACGACAGGACAACCCATTTGTTATGACTGCAGATGCTATCCTGTTCGGACATCTACATTTATGGTAGGGACAAAACTGTACTTTTCTCTGGTGGGCAGAGGCCAAGAACAAGGGTCTTCCCTTCATCCTCCGCCCTGCCAGCCAGACCATCACCACCGATACCTCAGACATTGCTTGGGGCACTCACCTAGCAGGCAGGTGCACCCGAGGTCTTTGGGATGCCCAGCACCTTCACTTACACATCAGTCAGAAAGAAATGATGGCAGTACAAAAGGCTCCCGACTTCCTTCAAACCCCATCTCGGGCCAGGGATTCTCCTTATAAAATGTAATTGCCCAGTACCTAACAGAGGTCAACAACACCCTGGCAGATCACCCAAGCAGAAACTTACTGGACCTCACTAATGGCAGCTCCACAGGGAAATCTTTCTGCAAATCACTCAGGAGTGGGAGACTCCAGAGGTGGATCTCTTTGCCTCCCATCTCAACCACCAGCTGCAAAAGTTTTGTACCAGGGAGTATCACCTCCTAGCATGGAAGGTGGATGCCTTGACCTTTCCCTAGAACTCCCTCTTTGTGTACACGTTCCCTCCTCTGCCCGTTATTCCCAAGGTACTGATCGAAATAAGGGAGGAGAGACCAAAGGCCGTCTTCATTGCTCCAGATTGGTGCAGCCACCATTGGTACCCCTTACTGCACGCAGCCTGACCTTACAGCCCCCCCCCCCCCCCCACAAAGCAGCTTCCCCTCATCTCAACCTTAAAAGCTAACAAGGAGTCCCTGTTAATCAAACAGGTCCTAGACATTTTCAGAGGCCAGAACGCCCAACACCAGAAAATCTTGTGCAGGGAAATGGAAAAGATTCTGCTTCTGGAGCCAGACCAGAGGGGCCAGTGCCTCTCATCCTTCCATCTCTCTTATCTTGGATTACCTAGCCGAGTTGCTCAAAAGTGGTCTCTCCTCCTCTTCTATTAAAATCCATGCCTCTGCCATTTCAGCCAGTTACGATTCAGACCTACCCCTCTTCTCTCATCCTTTGATGAAACAATTTCTCCGAAGGGCTTCTAATATCAGGCCTCCCAGAAGGCTTCCCATGCCAGCCTGGGACCTGAATTCTGTTTTAGAAGAAATAACCTTACCTCCTTTTGAACTTGCTGCTTCAACCAAATTGAAATACCTCTCCTGGAAGACTGCCTTCTTACAAGCTATCACCTCAGCCAGAAGGGTTTCAGAACTTCAGGCGCTCTTGGCTGTTGAGCCCTTCATCATTTTCCATGTAACAGGATCTCCCTGAGGACTAAACCCCTCCTTTATGCCCAAGGTGGTGTCTGATATGACACTCAACCAGGCCATACATCAACCCACCTTCTTTCACAACCACCAAAACAAGGGGGAAAGAATTCTGCACTCGTTAGACATGCACAGACAACTCTGATACTATCTGGACTGTACTAAACCCTTCAGAAAAACAGACTAGCTGCTTGTCAGCTTTGCCCCTGGGACAGAGGGGAAGCCCATTTCCAAGCAAACCATTTCCAAATAGGTATCACTCTGTATCCATTTCTGCTACAGACTACATGGGAACCCCCCCCCAGTCTATTGATGTTCTTCAGGGATGCATCTGCAGTCATAACATATGGGTTGTCCTGCCTCAGGCAGCCCTTCGGTCGGCTGGATTCCAAAGTCTGGGTCTGGCCTCGGCTGATGTCGCACTTTCCCCGACGTCAGAGCGTCTGGGGTATAAAAGCATCAGCCGACGCCATTTTCCTCCGTCTTTCTTGCCGCTCAGTGCCCGAAGCAGAAGCTGTTCACAAGTGCCGGTCGGTCAGATCCAGTGATTTCAGCTACTGAAGACTTCGAAAAAGCTAAGTACCCCGTTGGGGACTCTTTCTTGCCTCAGCCGATGTCAGACAAAGTAAATAATTGTTTAACTTGTGGGAAACAAATACCTCATAAGGATTTCCATTCCTACTGCCTTCCTTGCTTAGGCCCAGACCACGACGTAGCGTCCTGTTCAGCCTGTGCTTCCTTCAACCGACGAACTCTTAGACGCCGGTCGGAGTTTGCAGAGGAGTTTTTTGGGGCCACTTTTGCATATAAAATGCCGTCGGAGACACCGACATCGAATTTGGTGAAAAAACGGAAGGACAAGGACCGACACTCGCGGCCCGCGGTTTCGGCTGAAACCACGGTTAGGCCTACCGCGAGTGTCTCAGTTTCGGCCGAAACAGAGTCCTCGGAGATTCCTTCTTCCGTATCCATTCTACCGACCACCGTGGCCCGGGAGGCCCCGGCTGAGTCTGCTACCGAGCTACCTACCGAAACCAGTGTGCAGGAAATGTCCGACACCATTCCTTTGGACATTTCTACTCCTGCACGTGGGGCAGCTAGGCCCCCTGCTTCCATGTCCATTAAGGCTTTTTCTAGGGCTAAAGCTGCTAAACTTTCTAAAGCTTTGCCTCCCAAAACTACCTCCCAGAGGCCTTCCTCTAGTTCTCAGATCCTCAGCCTTGCAGAGGATCTTATTTCTTTAATTAGAGGTTCACAACCTCACCCAGACAGGGCCTCTCACCCTCCACCAGGCAAAAGGCCCAGGACTGACCCCTCTGACCCACACTCTTCAGATGAGTCCACGGATGGATCTGAGTTGTCAGACCACCAGGAGGAGGCTTATTCGCCCTATGAGGATTCTGATGCTGAAGAATCTAGCCCTTCGGCCTCCCCTCATGAAGAGTTTTCTTTTGGTGAAACCCTACACTCCATGAGAGAGCATTTTCAATGGCAAGGTCAGGAATTCTCTGATTCTAGAAAAAGATTAAGGACCTTTTTACATTTGCCTCAGCATAGGCCCTTAGCTATACCTCCTGTTTTGAATGTAATTGATGTGTACAATGATGTCAGTACAGCCCCTGATACTCTCCCTCCGGCCCCTGCCAAACCTGATAGATACTACAGGGTACCGGATTCTCATTTCCATTTGTATAAAGCCCATTCTGCAGACCCAGAAACTATTTCTCAGGGCCCTAAAGGGGTTGCGGCCGCCACTGCCAAAAATCCTCTACCCTCTGAAAGAGAGTGTAGAGCTTTAGAGAGATGGGGAAAGAAGGTATATGCTTCAACTCTTTCCGTCAGGGCATTAAATTGTCAATTTCATATGATACAGTACCCAAGAGTATTTGTTAGATGAACTGAATAAGAAGCTTTCTTCACCTTGAACCCCTTGACCGTAAATCCCTACAGGATTTGGTATACAACTCTCAGCAGGTCAGTAATCATTTCTTAAAATGTGGCTATGATGCACTGGAGGCTTCATTTAGATCAGCTATGACTGGGGCAGTTATTCGTAGGCATGCCTGGCTGAAGGAACAATCTTTGCCAGACCATGTTAAAGCTAAACTCCTGGATGCTCCAATGGAGAAACAAAATTTATTTCGCTCCTCTGCTCAGGAGGTCTTAAAGTTTGAAGAAAAGGCAAAATCTGTGCAAACAGTTAAGGATTTCCTGCAAGTACAACCACCGAGATTCAGCAGAAACTGGCCTACTAAGAATTGGTCCTTTCCAGACTCGGACAGAGCCCAGAGAGGCAGGAACAGACACCCTAGGGGCAGAGGCCAATCTAAGGGCTCCTACAGAGGCCGTCAGTGGCAGCCTGCCAGCCAGAGGAGTAGTGCAACAGCAGCTACAACAGCTACCACACCAGGACAGGCTCAATGACTTTATTCTGATTCCGCCAACCAGGGATCAACTGGAAGCACCCTTGGGCGGAAAGCTGGCTTTATTCTCAAAAAACTGGCATTATATTACAAGGGACACATGGACACTGCAAATAATAGACAAAGGATACAGGTTCCACTTCCACACTTTGCCAAAGAGAAACGGAATGCCAAACCTGCCACCAAATCAGAGGGCAGAGGCTTTAAGGCAGATCAACAACTTACTTCAAATGAAAGCTATAGAAAAGGTACCACTTTCAGAGCAAGGCCAAGGATTTTACTCCAGACTATTCCTTGTACCAAGAAAAGAAAATCAATGGAGGCCTATTCTCGACCTGTCCGCACTGAATACTTACCTCATTGTGCCAAAATTCAAGATGCTGACCCTACAGCAACTTCTTCCCATGTTGGGCAAGGAGTCTTGGCTGGTGACTCTAGATCTCAAGGAGGCATACCTGCACGTCCCTATTCGACCAAGTTGCAGAAGACACCTCAGATTTCTTGCAGGATCAGAGCATCATCAATTCTCAGCATTGCCCTTTGGCTTATCTACTGCGCCCAGAGTATTCACGAAATGCCTGGCATCAGTAATTGCACACTGCAGACTTCAGGGGATACAAATCTACCCATACCTGGACGACTGCCTTATACAAGCAGACAACAAGGGAACTTTGATAAAGGACTTGGACTATGCCATCCACCTGCTACAGGCCTTGGGATACACAGTCCACATCCAAAAGTCAAGACTGGTGCCATCCCAAAGGATAACTTTTTGTGGGGCAGATCTGGATACAACCACCCAAATGGCCTTTCTCACAGAAGAAAAACAAAAACAACTTCCAGATTACTTCATGACTCTGACCAGACAAACTCAGCTTACTGCAAGGAAAATCCTGCGGGCCCTGGGTTACATGGCATCCTGCATAATTCTGATACCACAGGCCAGCCTGCATATGAGAAAATTACAATGGTACCTAAGGAGTGTATGGTCTCAACACAGCCACAGTTTAGAAACTTTGATACCAATCATTCCTTGCCTTCAAAAGGAATTTCAGTGGTGGGCTCAGGCCTGCCAGTCCAACAGAGGGTTGCCTTTCAACAAACCAAAAACAAAACAAACCATCACCACGGACGCTTCAGACCGTGGATGGGGAGCACACATGGAGGACAAATGTATCCAAGGCCTATGGTCTCAAGGACAGCTACACATGCACATAAACCAAAAGGAAATGCTGGCAGTGATGCATGCAATCGAGGCCTTCAAACCCTTCCTTCATCAAGGCCACCTGTTAAGGACAGACAACACCACGGTCATGTGGTACATAAACAATCAGGGAGGCACACACTCCTACCCTCTATGCCGGCTGGCTATGAATCTATGGGAACTGTGCCTGAATCTCAATATCCAACTTCAGTCCCACTTCGTGCCAGGAAAAGAGAATACACTGGCAGACAGCTTAAGCAGAAATACCATGGATGCACACGAATGGATGCTGCACCCAGACATCTTCCAACTGATAGCAAAGACTTGGGGAATGCCAGAGATCTGTTCGCCTCCCCCCTCAACCATCAACTGAAGAAATTCTGCTCAAGGACATACCACCCACAAGCTTGGAGGGTGGACTGTCTCTCTTTCAGCTGGAAAGCTCTAAAAGTATATGCCTTCTCACCTCTCCCATTAATGCACAAGGTTCTACTGAAGATCAGGGAGGAGCAGCCAAGAGTGATTCTGATAGCTCCAGACTGGCCAAGACAACACTGGTATCCATTATTGAGAAACATGTCACAGGCAAAACCATGGCCTCTTCTTCTGACGCAGAATAATTTCAAGATCATGCATCCCGACTTGAAAACGTTGCAGCTAACTGCATGGAAAATTCCTTAAATCCCAATCGAAATGTTTTATCACAGAGAGTGAAGGACATTATCTTGGAAGCTCGCCGACCTTCCACAAGGAAGACATACTCAGCTAAATGGAAAAGATTTCTCATTTGGAACGCATCAAAGGGCTCAGATGTGACAGTGGCAAGCATGACACATATATTCTGGAATACTTAGCAGAATTGTTCCACAATGGCCTGTCCTATTCTTCCATTAAGATTCATGCCTCAGCAATTTCAGCAGAATACAATGAGGATCCACCTATCTTCTCACACCCTCTCCTCAGGCAATTTCTGAGAGGGATCAAAAATATTAAACCTCCAAGAAAACCCCCTCTACCTACTTGGGATCTCAACTTCGTGTTGGAAAAACTAACACTTCCTCCTTTTGAACCAGCAGCATCAGCGGATCTACAGTTTCTGTCTTGGAAAACTGCATTCCTTCTGGCAATAACTTCAGCAAGAAGAGTATCTGAGTTACAAGCATTAATGGCAGTGCAGCCATTTCTTATCTTCCATCAGGACAGAGTTTCACTAAGAACCAATCCTACTTTTATGCCAAAGGTGGTATCTAGGGTATCCTTGAACCAAGCTATTCACTTGCCTATGTTCTTCCCAAATCCACAGAATAGAGGGGAAAAACTTCTGCACACCCTGGATATACACAGACAACTACGCTACTACTTGGACAGAACTAAAACTAGCAGAAAAACTGACCAACTATTTGTAGCATATGCTGCTGGGGTGCAAGGAAAAGCAATTTCCAAACAGACAATTTCAAAATGGATAGGAAATTGCATTTGATTTTTTTGTTCCTTTCATGGAAAGACAGTTCCTGAAAACATCAGGCCTCATTTCACAAGGGCCACGGCCACCACTACAGCCTTCCTACGAGGGGTGGCTACCAAGGACATTTTAGAAGCTGCTACTTGGAGCTCCGTGCATACATTTGCCAAACATTACAATCCTACCTTTATACTCCAGATCCAGAGCAGGTTTTGCTACTGCAGTCCTGCAGGGGATCTTAACTACACCATCCTTTTCTTAGTACCTCCTCCCCCAGGTTGGCTATGGTATTCTACCCATATGTTATGACTGCAGATGCATCCTTGAAGGACATAGTACAGTTTTGTACCTACCATAAATGTAGATGTCCGATAGGTATGCATCTGCAGTCAGGTTTACCCTCCCTCCTACCCCTCTGAGGTATTCCTAGGGTACTTACCCCTCTTTTAGCTAGCTGGGGGAATCTATTATGGTGTATTTGTTTGTATATACATGTATATATTTATATAAATTTGCAAATGTTTGGAACTTTTTTGCATTTATCCAAATTTAGCCTTCCTTTATTCAAATTTAGCCTTCCTAGAGGGCTCCTGGCATCTGGGGCAAGAAAAACTGAGGAAAATGGCGTCGGCTGATGCTTTTATACCCCAGATGCTCTGACATCGGGGAAAGTGCGACATCAGCCGAGGCCAGACCCAGACTTTGGAATCCGGCTGACCGAAGAGCTGCCTGAGGCAGGACAACCCATATGTTATGACTGCAGATGCATACCTATCAGACATCTACATTTATGGTAGGTACAAAACTGTACTTTACCCATTCCACCAGGGCAGCTTCTACTTCCACAGCCTTCCTCAAAGGAGTCCCCACTAGGGACATCTTGGAAGCTGCCACCTGAACCTGTGTCCACACCTTTAGACATTACCACCTACCTCTTTAAAAAAAAAAAAAAAAATCTAGAGCAGGGTTTGCCTCTGCAGGGCTTGCTAACCCATGCCTAGGGCTCTAACCTACCCTTCCACCCCTCTCCTCAGCTTTGGGAATCTTCCCACAGGTGATGACTGCAACAGTGAAACACGAAGAACATAGTACAGTTGTGTACACTTACCGTAAATGTAGATGTTCGAGTGTATTCACTGTTGCAGTCCTGGTTTCCCTCCCTCCATTCCCCTTGTGTCCTCTTCCCCCAGGGGGACATAAGCTTCCCATGGTGGCTTTTAGCCACCAGGACAACTTTACTCTATTTCCTTGTGCTTCTGATGGGTTAGGGCAAGAAAAACTGATGTAATGACGTCGGCTGCCATGCTTTATAGCACTGATGATCTGATGTCAGACTACAGGTGACTGCAGCCAGCACAGAAAAACATTGACTCTGGTATTCGGGCCGGCTGAGGGCTACCACAGCAGGGATAACCCCACAGGTGATGACTGCAACAGTGAATACACTCTTAACATATACATTAATGGTAAGTGTACACAACTGTACTTTTTGCGAGTGTCAGTCGGCCATTGCCAGAGTGAGAACCGTCTAAAGCCAAGTACGCCGTTGGAGAACATTTTCTTGTTTTTAACCGAGGTCAGAGAAAGTTAATAATTTGTATAAATTGTGGAAAGCAGATCCCACACTGAGACTTCCAATCTCTTTGCGTCACTTGTTTATGCCCAGACCACGACATCCTTGGGTGTTGGTTCTGTGCCCTGTTTAATGCTAGAACCATACGTAGAAGAGCTGAAATTGTAGCTAGGCATTTTAGTGAGTCTTTTTCTCAACTCAAAATGGCGTCTGTCTCTCACCTAGAAAAAAGAAAGAAAAGGATAGAGGTAGGCCTCTAAAAGTTAGGCTGTGTCTGACATGGGTCAGAAGTCTGGTATTTTTCAACTCAGTCCTACAGCTGAACTCAGTGAGGCGACTTTGCAGCTGCTGACACACTAGCCGAGGAAGTGTCACAGGCCTCTACCAAGACCCGTTCGGAATCTGGTATGCTTCCGGGGTCCACCTCCCTTTGCTGGTATGTCACCTCCTTCCTCACACGGTTGGGTCTGGAGCCGCTTTGCAGGCAGTGGCTTCTGCTGAGACCACCAATACTAGACTCAGACAGATGACAACGCCGCCGGTCAAACTTACTTTGTGTAAGACTACAGCCCATCCAGGCCCAAGCCTAAGACAACCCCCAAAAAGATCCCTCCCCAAGGACCCAGACACCGACCTACACCTAGCCAGCCTGCTTCTCATCGCAGCAACTGCTTAGGATGGCAGAAGACTTACGTTAGAGGAAGCCAACCCCAGCCAAAAGAAAAAGGGACACATCCCCTGAGGCCCCCTCTGACCAGGAATTCGAAGAATCTATCTTTTGAGGAGTCAAACATAGAAGACCAGCCCTTAGCAGCATTTGAGGACTCTGATGCTGATGCCCCATTCCTTCTCCCTCCCCTTTCAGTGGGTGGCCCAAGATACCCTCAGTCTGAGCGAGTTCCTTGACCTGCCGCAGCATAAACCTCTGACCATTCCGCCTATCCTGGATGTAGTGGAGGATGTTTTTCTAGAATCTGCCCTTTCACCAGATTGTCTCCCCCCAGCACCCAGAAAACCAGATGGATATTACAGGGTGTAAGACATCAGCAAATATCTTTTCAGGAATCCTACTACAGACCCTGAAGTCATTACTCAAGGCCCAAAGGGAGCTAGGGCAAGCTCATCTAGAAATCCAATTCCAGCTGACAAAGCAGAGCTTTAGACAGAATGGGGGAAAAAGGTATACACTTCGGCCATTTTAGCTGTAGGAGCATTACATTGTCAATTCTGTATGCTCAAATTCCAGCAAAATGTCCTCGAACTGATTAAACAGAAGTTATCTTCCATTCCTAACAGTACTACTACCAGAGAATTAATAGATGTCATACAGTCTAGCTGTTGGGTAGCCAATCACTTCTTGCATTAGTTTTGATGCCTTAGAAGCTTCTACCAGGGTTGCAGTAACAGGATCGGTAATCAGAAGGTATGCCTGGTTAAGGGAGCAATCTTTGCCTGACCAGGTCAAATCTAAGCTGCTAGACACCCCCCTTGGATAAAGACCAATTGTTTGGGCCTAAAGCGGAGGAGGTAATTAAGGAGGAGGACAAAGCCAAGCCCATGCAAACTGTCAAGGACATCTTATATGTGCAGCCTCCCAGGTTCAGCAGAAACTTCCCCACTAAACACTGGTCCTTTCCCTCACAGTCAAATCCAGTCCAGAGAAAGGGGCACAAGAGATGGAATCCCTAGGTGTCAGTCCCATAGCCAGCGAAGACCCAGGCAGTGGTCCACTGCTGCCCCTAGGCAAGGGAGTTCTAAACAAACCCCCTTCTCCAAGGACTCAAATGCCTGTCTTCCCTCTGCTCCTCAGGTCACCCAACAGGCCAGGAGGAAGACTTTCCCTCTTCCTAGAAAACTGGCAGGCCATCACCTCAGATCTATGGCTCCTTAAAATGATTATCAGTGGGTACAGATTCTCTTTCAAAGCAAAAACAAAAAGGTCAGATTGCCAGACATCCCTACAAATCAGAGGGCAGAAGCTATTAGTCATATCAGAAAGCTTCATGCTCAGGGTACTGTAGAAGCTGTACAAAGGAACTGATCAGAAAAGGATTTTATTCAAGACTGTTCCTGGACCCCAGAAAAGAGGGCACCTGGTGCCCTATCCTAGACTTCTCCGTCCTGAATCTGTCCCTTCTGGTTCCAAAGTTCATGATGCTGACTCTACAAAAAACGATTGCCTATGCTCCTGCCACAAGTCTGGCTAGTGACCCTAGATCTGAAGGCTGCCTACCTGCTGCATATTCCTATCAGACAGTCCTGCAGGAGTTACCTAAGATTCAGAGCAGGGTCCCAACACTTTCAGTTCTCTGCTCTACCCTTTGTCTTGGGCACTGCTTCCAGAGTTTTTACCAAGTGCCTGGCTCCAGTCATTGTATTTTGCAGACAGAAGGCCGTACACATTTATCCCTATCTCGATGACTGCCTCGTTCAGGCAAAAACTAAGGAAAAGCGGACCTCTCCTTCATGCAAGCCCTGCTAACCTCTCTGGGAGTCGCACTCAACCGAGAAAAGTCCCATCTGCAGCCCACACTAAGGATTACCTTCCTGGGCATCCTTCTAGACACCTCAGCACAAATGGCCTTCCTACCCCAACAGAAGCAGGCCTTCCTAGAGTCTTACTTCACCCAGCTGGCACACAAAATCCACCTCACTGCCAGAAAAATCCTGCAAACCCTAAGATACATGAGAAAATTGCAATGGTACCTAAGGAATCTCTGGTGCCAGCACTCCCAGTCACTGGAACACCAACCCTCCCCGATTCCTTGTCTGGGGAAGGAATTCCTATAGTGGGCAGAGTCTTGCAGCCTGAACAGGGGGCCTTCCCTTTTGTCCTTCAGCCACACGGCCAAACCATAACCACAGACGCCTCAGACATTGCCTGAGGAGCTCACAAAGGAACACTGCGAACTCTGGCCTTTTGGGAGCAGGAGGTTCAGGGTCTCCATCAACCTGAAAGAAATGCTAGCAGTGCACAGAGCATTTCTAACCTTCCAAGAGCACCTGTCACCAGGCGTCCTTTCTGTCAAGACAACACAGCTTGTCATGTAGAGCATCAACAAGCAAGGGGCACCCACCCATTCTTACTCCCTCTGCTGCTTAGCCATGAAAATCTGGCAGTAAGTCTCAAACCTGGGACTGCATCTGATAGCACAGTACCTTTCAGTGAAACAAAACACCCTGGCAGACCAACTAAGCAGACTGCTTCTGGATCCCCACTAGTGGCAGTTGCACAGGAAGACCTTCCTGTAGATAGTCAAATATGGCGGAACCAGACTTAGACCTTCTTGCAAGCTATCAGAACCACCATCTAATAAAGTTTTGCTCAAACGTTTTACGCATAAGCCAGCCTGGAGGGTGGATTCCCTCCTGTCATTGGGGTAGCCTGTTTGTATTACGCTCCCCCCCCCCCCTTGCCTCTGATACCCAGGGTGCTGCTCAAGATCAGAGGAGAAAGGCCAAGGGCTGTCCTAGTTGCCCCAGACTGAAATCCTTCTAGTAGAGGTAATAACCACCAGATAAGTTGTTTTCCACGATAAATTTAGATCTGTAGTTGTAGCCGGCTTGAAAGGCGGAGCGACCAGAGCTTGGAGAACCATAGTAAGGTCTCACGGGGGAACAGGATCTTTGACCGGGGGGGGGGGGGGGTAACAAAAAGTTGCCTTTGATAAAAGCTTTACACAGTCTGGAAGATGCTGAGGATGCAGAATTTTCACCCACATGAAAATGGGAAATGGCAGCCAACTGAACATTGGCAGTAGAAGAACTAGCTCCTTGCTGGAAAATATCAGCTAGAAAATCAAGAATAGTGGAAAATAGGAGCCATGAAAGGGTCTAAACTCCTCTGAGAAGCCCAGAAAGAAAAACTTTTCCACTTGCTGCGATAAACCTTTCTGGTCGAAGACTTATGAGCAGCTACCAAAATAGATCTAACTGAGGAGTCTGGGAGTCCTAGCGATATGTGAACTGGAGCTGCCAAGCTGTCTGCTTCAGGCTGTCCAGACTTTGATTAGGCACCCCTGAAGGGTGTGAAATCAAATCCCGAATGGGATCTAGAATCCAGGGTGGAGCCTGAAGGTGAGTCCAAAGGAAGGGAAACAATACCTGGCGAGGCCAGAATGGGTCAATGAGGATCACCTTGCTTCCCAGTCGACAAGCTTTCTGCAGAAACGTCTGAATGAGAGGTAATGGCAGAGTAAGCATACAGAAGACCGGGCGGCCAAGCATGAACTAGAGCGTCTCTGGGGGCCACCAGCGAGGGGGTTCAGAGCGAAAAACTTGCTGCACTTCGTGTTAGGAGATGCAAAGAGATCGCAGCAAGATTGACCCCACTCGCTGAAGATCTGTTCCGCTACTGCCAGATTCAGAGACCAATCGTAAGGCATGAGAATGGTCCGACTTAGCCTGTCCGCTAGGCTCCTGGAATGTGCATTGCGATGAGAAAGCGGCCGGTGGAGATCACCCATTCCCACACTCGCATGGCTTTGCGACAAAGGGGATAAGATCTGGTCCCTCCCTGTTTGTTGCTATACCAGACTTTTGATATGTTTGACTGAATGGCAATCATCCCCAGTGGAAGAAAGGCATGAAGGGTCTGCAATGCTAGAAGGACCGCCCTCATCTCTAGGACACTGATATGCAAGCTGGTCTCTATGGGGGACCACAGGCCTTGGACTGTCATTTCCGAACAATGCCCCCCCTCCACCAGAGTTGGGAGGCATCCGTGGTCACTGTGGTTTGGGCCGGTGCTGGAACAAAGGGTCATCCCTCCAAAATGTCCGGAGAGCTCGTCCACCATATGAAGGGTGTCAGACGCACTCCACTTAGGTGAGACCACTGAACCGCTAGAGTCCACTGAAGAATGAGCATGTGTAGTCGACCAGACGGAAGAAGAGTTATGGTCGCCGCCATCGAGCCTAGGGCCCTCAACATTGATTCCGCCGTTTTGAGGTGAGAACGGTAGATCAGGGAGACATGCATCCTGAGGTTTTGAACTCCCTCCGAGGTCAGGAATATTTTGCACTGAAGAGCATCTATCTTGGCACCAATGTAGTCAAGTCACCTGTACAGGATCTAGGAGTGATTTGGATGTGTTGATTGTGATGCCCAAGCTCAGGGCAAGTGTCAGAAAGTAATCCCTGGTTTGGGAAAGTGGATGCCTGGTGGGTGTAGTGAGGAGCCAATCTTCCAGGTACGGATAGACCTGAATCCCCTGAAGCCTCAGGTGAGCCGCTACAACCGCCATCACTTTGGTAAACACCCTGGGGGCTGTGGTGAGACCAAAGGGTAGGGCTCGAAATTGATAATGATTGACTCCTAGCTGGAAGTGAATGAACCTCCTGGAACTTCTATGCATTTTAGTGTGATAGTAAGCATCCTGGAGGTCTAACGAGCACATCCAGTCGCTCACTTGCAGGTATGGCATGACGGACTGTAGCGTGACCATCCGGAACTTCTCCTTGACAACAGACAGGTTCAGGGCAGAGAGGTCCAGAATGGGCATTTAAGTCCCCCATTTTCTTTGGCACCAAAAAGAGCCTGGAGTAGAAGCCCGATCAGGAGGGACGATTTCGATGGCTCGTTTTTCTAGCAACTTGGAAATTTCCTGTGCTGCTGCCTCCCTTTGCGTGGGTGGGACATCTGGGAGGTGTCTGGGAAATATGGGGGAACCCACGAAGGGGAGAGAATATCCTCTGGATATGATCTGAAGCACCCAGCGGTCCATTGTTATGGACTCCCATGCCACTGGGTGCAAGGACAATCGTCCCCAGACTGCCTCCAGAGTAGAGAAGTCGGGCAACCCCTCAGGGTTGCTGCCCGGGTCTGTCCGAGAAAGGTTCTTGAGACTCGAAATTCCACTGACCCCTTCTGCTTCTGGGCCGGTGTCCATTCTGTCCCCCTCTGCGGGGAAAAAGAACCCTGACTGTTCCGGGAATACTGAGATTTCCGTAACCACATCTTCTTTTGCCCTCTCTGGTTCCGAGAAAGAAACCTTTGAAGGTTAGAGAAGCGAATTCCGACAACAGACGGTGTCTTCCTGTCCTTCTCACTCTGGACTAGTGTCTCCTTGATGGTCTTATCGAAGAGTGTAGAGCTGTCATAAGGGGCATTGGCAAAAGACTCCTTAAAGGTCTCTGAAAATAACACAACCTGAGCCAGGCGTTGCGCCTCCTGGACACGCCAGACCCAGCCACCTTAGCCGCGCCTTCCATAGCATGGGGGAGGAGTCGCATGGATGTATTTGATGCTGATTTTAGAGTGGTCATTCTCACGGAGAACAAAGTGTTGTCCTTCTGCGACATGGACTTGGGGGGGGCTCCTCCAGCTCCTTTACCAGGTCACATTGGAGTCTAGTGATATGGGCCAAAGTAATTCAGTGCCCTGATCAAAAAGGTAGCTGAGGCATGCACCCGCTTCCCTAGGCGGTCCATCCGTGACTCCCAGTCAGAAGGGTGGACCGAAGAACTCTCCTGAGCAAGTTCCTTCTTAGTGGCTGTTGCTACCACCCTGGCATTATTCCAGGATGGCCTGTGAATTGGGGGGGGGGGTTAAAATTTTATTGGATCGCTTGGGGATAGGTTCCATGGTGTCCGGTTCCTTCCACTTCGGTGACTTGACCAAATCCACTAAAGGATCTGCAGGAGGGGGACACCCCGGAAGTAGATGGGCCCATGCCGAAAGCCTCCAGGAACACTGACTCATCAGAAGAGGGTTTGGGGGGCAGACCAATCTCCCCGCTGGCACAGGATCTCCATGATGTTTCCAAAGGAGACATCCTTGGGAGGTGGTCTTTGGGGAACCCTCTCCATCATCTAAATCCGTGTCCTCCGTGAGGGACTTGGGGGGGGGGGGTAGTCCAAGTGCCTCCTCTTGCACATATGCTTGTGAGGAACATCTCTGGTGGGGCTCTCTGTGGAGCACTTGCAAGCCATTTGTTCCTTGTGGAGAACCGTCTGAGACTCTTTGAGCACGGGCTGTCCCTCTTGTAAGACCATGGGGACCGCTGACAGAGCAGAGGGGGTCTGGAGGAGTCCGTGGGGGCGGTCAGGGGTCTCGATCCAACAGATAGGACCCTTTCTATCACACTGAACGCTGAAGGAGAGCGGACCTCCTGAGAAGCTAATAAGGAGGCCGGTCTCCCTGGGTCCGATGGAAGAATCGGAGCTGGGCCCAAGGTGGATGGAGCTCCGAGGGAGGGGACCTGGTCCGACAAAGTCAGAGCCAATGGAAAAGGTTCCACTCCCTCGGATCCGACACCCAAGCTCCAGCTCCGAGAGCAGCTCGGATCACAGCTTGTGTGATCCGAAATGCTCCAGGCAGCTGTCGGCATCGAGAAAGAAGTACAGTCGGCCCAGACCCCCTGACCAAGGCCAACCTCGGATTAGAGTACTCCCAAGCCGAAGGTCGGCTCAGAGAAGGAGAAATGGGTTGAAAGGAAGCGAGCACCCCCCTCCAGAGGGGGTGGGGCTGGCAAAACTCCCATTTGGATCTGTGTACGGATAAAGCATGGGTCTGGGATCTGAGGCCCGAGAGACTGGAAGTGCCTCCTCTGGGGAGAACCTCCTGAGATCGGAGCTGAGGGGAGTCACGGATCCGAGGGGTCTGCTAGGTTAGGAGAGGTCCGGGGACCTCTTCCTCTTTTCCCTCATCTTCGACTGACTCTCCCTCTCTTCTGCTCCTCTACCACAGGCTTAGAGGCAGGAGTTAGAGTCCCAGCCTGGGAGGGAGGGAGAGGCAGTCACAGCAGCTGCTGTGACTGAAGCCGAAGGCAAGGAGAGAGTCTGTAGGAGGAAGAAGACCTTTGAAGGCCAACTTGGCCTGCCTATACTTTAAGGCGCGAGGATTGAACACTGCACAAATATTGCAATCCACACTAAAGTGGGCCACACCTAAGCACAACACAGTGTGGCCAGCCGCTGGGGAGAGCTTATGGCCACGCTCTGTGCAGCGCTTAAAGAAAAGCTTTTCAGCCATACTTGGAGAAAGAAAGCCTTAAAGGACAGGCAAATACTTTCTTAAAATTACTCTCACACAAACCTACTCACCACGCTAGACTAAGGAACAACACAGGGGGAGGGGGGAACCACAGAAGAAACTACTCAATTTTTACCTAACAATACTAACGCTCAACGCCAAAGTGATGGGTGGGGAGAAGGGGTACCTAAACTAATCTAACCTGATGAAAAAAGTGAAAGTTTTTTACTTACAGAAAGTTAACCCCCCCCCCGCTAGCTGGAGCTCTGAAGGCGCTATGTATAAGAAAATTGCGGCAAACGAGATCTGGAGATGGAAGGCAGTGGAGGTGTATTATGGGTAAGGGGAAGAGTCTGGAGCTCGGAGCTGATGATAGTAATAGTTGCCAGCTCAGATCCGATACGGATCCATATTTCCACAGGTTGAAGACCAAATGAAGTAAACTACTTCATGGTTAATAAAGGCAATACTACAAAAGCAGGTGTCTGACAGGAATTCAACCAGTTTATGAAAACTTCCATGGACTACATCAAAGCAGTGCTCACTGCTGTATTACAGAGACCTTGAGTGGGACCTACCAGGGACCATACACCTGGGTAAAGGAATACAAGATTTCTCTCCTAGGAGGACAGTATGCAAGCACTGAAAAAAGTCCACATGGCAACAATTTGTAACATGAGTAATGCCTAATGAGCCAAACTGAAGACTTATCAGAATCCCAAATGCTGAGATGCCAGAAAGTACCCATGTCTAAGGACACCACTAAAGCTTTGAGCAGGAACATGGGGAGGAACCACTGCAGTGTGAAACAATATGCATATTACAGACGTGTACTGGTTAAAGTATGAAAATAGCAGACTGTCAAACTCCTACATGGAAGACAAATTCTGTGCTTCACCTGTCCAAAGCCTTAAACTCGCAGTCAGGCAACAAGATAAGAGATTGTTGCCTCTGAAACCTATGGTGGATTGAAAATTTCACAAAGGAGTCAGCACTAGGATTCTTAGTTAAATCTCTAACCATTCAACCTTGTCGAGGGCATCGGTCTTGCAGGGTAAAGGGCCAATAAAGGGTACCTACAGGCTGCTGGCTTTGCATACTTAACAGCTATTCCTAATAGGGGAATGAACAAAGTTTCCCCAAATCCCTTTCCCAGGAACCTTGCAGTCATTTTGTAAGGTGAAGGGTAGTGTAAAAGGACTCTGAGACAAATCTAAGCTGTTCCTTATGTACACAAGGGTCTCGAAGGGGAACAGTAGTAGTCACCCTTGGGGAGAGTGCATATAACAGTTCTCATGTGTGGTACGTATGTAGATTTAATGGGATAAATGTTATGTCAATCTTTAGGGCTGCTGTGAAAAGTCTGATAGCCCAATAGTCATTCTCTAAAGTCCTGCTCCCTTGCAAACTGCCAGCAGGGTTAGGGTTTTGTAAGATATCACAGTAAGTGTGATAATGATTCATGCGAGATGAGGCATCTACTGGAGAGAGATGTACTGCACCTGACTTCATTCACATTACCGTGGGGTACATCACCTCAACCATCTGCATGAAATCATGTCCCTGAAATGACAGCCTTGGAGGTGGATGAACCAGATGATCACACTCAACATGGACACTAAGAGGAGGCAGACAGATGGGTACAAAGGCAGGACCAGAGCTTAACTCAACTTGCGTTTGGTGGCACTGCAGTAAAAAGTAAAGCTGCCAATAAGGGGCTTAATACCAGGTATTCACAAAGCAGAGAAGTACGAACATGGCCAATACGGCTCAGGCCTTAGGTTCAGCTAACAGCTACCAAATACGAACAAAACTATAAAAAGGTGACCAAGAGGGAACTTGTGCGCATTCCTAGGTGCAAGTGAACATCAGTTCTGAGTGCTGAGGCAAGATCCATAAAAGCTCATCAACAACCATCCCCATCTTCTGGTACAGCAAATACACCAGTAATAAGAATGCCTGTCTATGTTGAGATGCTAACTTTGAAAAGGACTGTTAACAATGCTGCAAATGTCTACGGCCTATGACAGTAACAGCCATTTACAGACACAGCAGATGTTCTGGAACAAGTTTAACCAGAAACTGGGCAAACACCTGTAAAATTAAAGTTTATAGATCTCAAACACTCTTCAGAACAGGACTAGATTTCTGTAGTGGGGAGACCAAGTGAAGACCTTCAATTTACCAAATGAAAACGCTTCCTGTGATAGTCTTCCTCATTTCAAGGCCCTGTTTTTCCTTCCACTTTTTGTGCTAGTGGATGCTTCTTTGTATAAAAATACTACTTCCACCTCCAAAAGCTGCACTTCCAGGAAGTGCATCCTTATGCACTGAAACTATACTGCCTATAGAAGGTGTACATCTGAATGAGATGCTGTGAATGGGTGGGTGGGGACTGAATCATTAGCATTTTCACCCTACATGGATATTTGCTTGCCCCACCTATACCTGGTCATGCAGAAAGTACAGTTGTGTGCACTTGCCATAAATGTAGATGTTCGTGTATTCACTGTTGCAGTGATTACCTGTGGGTTACCCCTGCTGAGTAGCCCTCAGCAAAAAATTTCCTGCGTCGGTTGTTCAGAGATTGTGGCTGACGTCAGGTAGTCAGGGCTATAAAGGGTAACAGCCAACGCCATTGCATCAGTTTTTCTTGCCCCCCCCCCCCCCCAATAGTCAGGAGCCCCTAAGGGGATATAGAAACTCTGTGGAAGGTGGGAGGGAAACAGAACTGCAACAGTGAAAATACTAATATCTATGTTTATGGTAGGTGTACACAACTGTACTGTTCTTAGTGTTTCACTGTTGCAGTCATCACTTGTGGGAAGATTTCCTAAGCTGAGGAAGTGGGTGGAGGCATGTTATATTGGTTATGGGGATGCTAGTATGCCCTGCAAGATTGCAGATGCAAATCCTGCCCTGGTTTGGGAGAGTGTAGCCAGCTGGTAGTGCCTAGTGAAAGTGTGGGTAGATGTCCCATGTAGCAGCCTCCAGGATATCCTTGGTAGGAATCCCTCTCAGGAAGGCTGTGGAAGTTTAGTCTGCTCTAGTGGAGTGCGATCTGATGGATTTAGGAGGACTCTTTCTATGGAAGGCACAGCAGAAATGTATGCAATGAGAGATCCATTTGGAAATGGTCTGCTTAGTAATGGGTTCCCCTCTGCCCCAGGAGTGAACAAAACCAGGAGCTGGTCAGTTTTTCTGACTGATTTGGATGTTCGTGTTTCACTGTTGCAGTCATTAACATTTGGGTTATCCTGCTGGCAGGTTGCCCTCAGTCGGCCTGAATTCCAAAGTCTTGGGTCATGCGTCTGTTGCTGTCGCCTCTTCCCTGATATCAGGTCGTCAGGGGTATAAAGATGCAGCTGACGCCATTTTCTTCTGTCTTTCTTGCCGTGCGGTGCCCGAAGCAGAAGCAGTTCGCAAGTCCCGGTCGGCCGACTCCTGAGATTTTCGTGTTCGAGTTTCAGATCCGAAGTCTTCATTAAATGCTACGTACCCCGTTGGGGAAACTTTTTTCTTGCTCCAGACTGATGTCAGAAAAAGTTAATAGTTGTATTTCTTGTGGGCAGCAAATACCTCATAAGGATTTCATTCTTACTGTATTCCTTGTCTATGCCCTGACCACAATGTTTCTATTTGTCGGTTTTGTGCTAGATTTAACCAACGCACTATTAAGCGTCTGTACGATTTTGCATTAAGCTACTTTGGGCGAAGATTTAATTATACAATGTTGTCGGATAGCCATCCGACTACTGGAGTTCACAAAAATCTCAAAGAAAGACAGGCAACCGTGGTCCAAAACCGACAAAGCTTCTCCTAAGCAAGTCGCCAGTTCTTAGTGAGGCGCTTTCGCAGCCCCTGACACCCACTACTTTAGAGTCGCAGGCCGCTACCGACTCCCACGTGGAGTCGGCCAGGCCGCTGGAAACTCAAGGTATTAGACCCTCTGAGATTGTTCCCTCATATGGGTCCGGAGCCGCTGAGCAGGCATCTGCTTCTGAGGGTGTATTCAGACCTAAACAATTGTATATTAAACTGACTTCAAAGGCAAAGACTAAAACACCTATAAAGGCAAGGAAACAAGTTCACCAGTCACATGGACAGGCCTCCATGCCCAAAAAACAGATGCTCAAAATGGCCGAAGACTTAATTACCTTGATCAGGGGTTCCCATCACCCTCCTGATAAGAGACCTAGGCAAGAGACAGACTATGAATCTTCAGATCAGGTTTCCATTTCTTCTGATCAGGAATATTCTCTTTCCCCCCTATGAGGATTCTGATGCTGAAGAATCAATTCCTTCAGCTTCTCCTCTGAGGACTACTCTTTTGGGGAAACCTTGCATACCATGAGGGAGCACTTCCACTGGGAGAGCCAAGATTTTTCAGAATCTAAGAGGCTCCGAGACTTCCTTTTACTACCTCAACACAGGCCTCTAGCTGTTCCACCTGTGTTGGACATTGTAGATGTGTTTTCAGTGTCTAGTCTGACCCCTGACTCCTTACCTCCAGCTCCTGTTAAGCCGGACAGATACAGGGTCCCTGACTTTCTCAAATTTCTTTTCAAAAACTTTTCTGCAGACCCAGAAACTATTTCTCAGGGTCCCA
Organism: Protopterus annectens; assembly: GCF_019279795.1. NCBI lineage: Eukaryota > Metazoa > Chordata > Ceratodontiformes > Protopteridae > Protopterus > Protopterus annectens. Next base: position 1,587,586,818 of record NC_056735.1, on the reverse strand, counting down.
AAGGGGTCAAGGCTTTCACTGCAAAAACCCTACCCCCTCTGACAGGGATTCTAGGGCACTGGATAGATGGGGAAAAAAGATTTACACATCCGCTACTTTAGCTATAAGGGCCTTAAATTGTGAGTTTCATATGCTCAGTTATCAGCAATATATCATGACACTGCTTAAACAGAAAAGGATGGTAAATTCTGAATGTGCAGAAAACAAAAATGCAGGATTTATTGCATGCAGCTGAACAAGTTGGAAAGCATACTTTGCAATGTGGTTTTGATTCTCTGGAGGCCTCCTGCAGAGCCACTGTTACGGGTTCTGTCATTAGGAGGCATGCTTGGTTAAAGGAACAAAACCTGCCTGATCATGTTAAAGCAAAATTATTAGATGCTCCATTACAACATGATACCTTGTTTGGTGTTAAGGCAGAAGAGGTGTTAAAGAAAATGGAGGACAAAGCTAAATCTATGCAAACGGTCAAGGATTTCTTACAGGTACAGCCACCTAGATTTAGCAGACACTGGCCTACAAAGAATTGGTCCTTTCCAGTCTCAGACAGACCTCAAAGGGGCAAATCCAGACGCCCTAGAGGCAGATCATAGCCGCAAGGTTCCTACAGGTCTAAGCAATTGGGGTGCTTCCACCTCCAAAGGGGGAGAAGGCGAATCACAACCATACAGGAAACGGTCCCAAATGACTTCCCCCTGCCTGCACCAAGCACTTATCTTCTGGCAGCATCCTTAGGGGGTAAAACTAGCACTTTTTTCACAAAACTGGCACATCGTAACCCAGGACAAATGGGTTCTAGACAGTGTCTCAAGGCTACAAGTTTCACTTCCATACCCTGCCAAGGGCAAATGGTTGGCCAGAACTGCCAAAAAATCAATGGGCAGAGGCTCAAAAACAAATCGCAGCTCTCATGGACATGAGGGCTATTCAACAAGTGCCACAGCAAGAGCAGGGACAAGGATTTTACTCGACTGTTCTTGGTACCCAGAAAGGACAAAGCATGGAGACAAATACTGGACCTATCTATTTTAAACACTTTCTTAGATATACCAAAATTCAAGATGTTGACCTTGCAGCAGCTTCTGCCCATGCGGGGCAGCAAGTCCTGGCTCGTGAATTTAGACCTAAGAGGCATACCTGCATGTCCCAATCAGACAGTCATGCAGAAGATACCTCAGATTCAAGGCTGGCTCAAAGCATTACCAATTCTCTGCAATGCCCCTTGGCTTATCTACTTAGGCTCATAGGTTAGTACTAAGCTAACTGCCCTTGAGCCATTTTAAGCTTAGCCAATTATCCCTTGTGAGACTCAAACCCTGCACCTTGTGTTTGTAAGGCAAACACCTTAACCATCCAACCCTGCACCCTGTACTGCGCCCAGGGTCTTCACAAAGTGCCTGTCACCAGTAATTGCTTACTGCAGACAGTGGAATACAAATATATCCTTACTTGGACAACTGCCTCATACAAGAAGAGAACAAGGACATTCTACTTCAGCATCTGATGTTTGTGAAAAGACTTTTAACATGCCTAGGGTACACGGTCAACAAAAAGAAATCAAAACTCGTACCCTCTCAAGAGATAATATTCCTGGGTGCAAGCTTAAATACAACTGCCCAGATGGCTTATCTCACTCCAGACAAAGACAACTGACTACCTATTTCAAGGAAATGGCAACAAAGGCCCAGTTATCTGCAAGAAAAATTCTGCAGGCTTTGGGCTTCATGGCATCCTGCATCTTACTAATTCCATATGCAAGACTGCACATGAGGAAAATTCAATGGTACCTAAAAAGTGTCTGGACACAACATTGCCACAGCCTGGAAACAATGATTACTCTCATTCCCTGCCTGCAACGGGAGTTTCGATGGTGGGCAAAGGCTTGTCACCAAAACAAGGGATAGCCATTCTCACTACCCCCAGTCAGGCAGAGCCTAACGACGGATGCTTCAGATTATGCCTGGGGGGCACACATAGCAGGAAGAGGCATTCAGGGCACCTGGTCCACAAACCAAAAGCATCTACATATCAATCAAAAAGAGATGCTAGCTGTTCAAAATGCCCTGACAGCCTTCAAGGACCTACTTCATCCAGGACAACTACTGATAAAGATAGACAATACAACGGTGATGTGGTACATAAACAAGCAGGGGGGCACTCATTCTTACCCCCTTTGCAGACAAACCATGGCCTTATGGGACACAGCACTGACTTACCAAGTCCATCTACAGGCACAATTCCTGCCAGGAAAGGAAAATACTCTGGCAGACTAAGCAGAAACCTCATGGATCCCCACGAGTGGCACCTGGATCCACAAGTCTTCAGCATGATAAAGAAATGGGGACGACCTGACATAGATCTGTTTGCCTCCCTTCACAACAATCAACTAAAAACATTCTGCACAAGGACCTATCACAGACAAGCCTGGAAAGTGGACACCCTATCTTTCAACTGGACAAACCTATCAGTATATGCCTTTCCTCCACTGCCTCTCCTCCCCAAGGTACTCCTGAAGGTCAGACAGGAGAAGACAAAAATGATTCTGATTGCCCCAGACTGGCCATGCCAGTACTGGTATCAGAGCTTAAGGAACTTGTCCAAAATGATTCTGATTGCCCCAGACTGGCCATGCCAGTACTGGTATCAGAGCTTAAGGAACTTGTCCCAATGCCCAGCCTGGACCTTACCTCAGGTATCTCATCTACTGTCCCAGTAAAACAATCAGATTCTGCACAGCCAACTCAGGACCCTAAACCTGGTAGCATGGTGGATAATGTAACCATACAAACCACACCTCTCAGTAAAGCTGTGATGGATGTCATTTTAGAAGCCAGAAGGCCTAGTACTAGAAAATCCTATGCTGGGAAGTGGAAGAGATTTTCTGCTTGGAACCAAGCTCAAGGAACTGATACAGCTGTCCCAAATATTCCACAGATTTTTTAATACTTAACTGAGATACTGGGCAAAGGCCTATCTTTTCATCGATTAAAATCTTTGCCTCTGCCATTTCGGCTCATTTAAAATACAGAGCCACCACTCTTTTCTCATCCTTTAAGGCAGTACCTCAGTGGAGCCAAAAACTTAAGGCCTCCAAGGAGAGAACGCTAATACCTGCATGGGACCTCAACTATGTCTTGGAAGAACTCACCTTACCTCCTTTTGAGCCAACTGCTACTGCGGATATAAAGTTCTTATCTTGGAAAACAGCTCTGCTCCTAGCAATAACTTCTGCAAGACCTGTTTCAGAGCTACAGGCTTTCATGGCTGTGGAACCCTATCATTTTTTTTATCCAGACAGGGTCTCTGAGATCAAACCCTACATTTATGCCTAAGGTGGTATCCAGTGTAGCCCTTAACTAAACTATTAATTTGTCAACTTTTTATCCAAATCCACAGAACAAGGGGGCGAAAATTCTGCATTCTTTGGATGTGCACAGACAACGTCGATTCTACTTGGACAAAACTAAAGTTTTCAGAAAGACAGAACAATTGCTAGTGGCATATGCCGCAGCATCACAAGGAAAGGCTATCTCCAAGCAGACTGTTTCAAGGTGGATAGGTCTCTGCATTCGTTTCTGCTTCTCACAGCATGGCAAACCAGTGCCTAAGGGCATTAGGCCACATTCAACTAGAGCTGCAGCCACTTCTGCAGCTTTTCTCACCAACCAAAGACATTTTAGCGGCTGCTACTTGGAGTTCAGTACATACTTTTACAAAACAATCTGCTTCTTTACTCTAAATCCAGGGCAGGCTTTGCCACTGCAGTTCTGCAGGGCCTCATAGCCGCTCCTAATGCTGTTTAGCTCCAGCCCCCCAACCATAGCTTTGGGACTCAACCCAAATGTGATGTCTGCAACAGTGAAACACGAAGAACATAGTACAGTTGTGTACACTTACCATAAATGTAGATGTTAGAGTGTATTCACTGTTGCAGTCCTGGTTACCCTCCCTCCAGCCCCCTTTCTTCCTTTGGCTGTACCTCTGCTTTCCCTTACTATACTCAAAAGCTTTTTGGTGTATTTGCTTTTTTGTTGGAGGTATATCCTTGTATTTATAGATTTAATTGCTTCCCATTCGGGGGCACCTGACATCCGGGATAAGAAAAACTGATGTAATGGCATCGGCTGCATGTTTTATACCCCTGACGACCTGACGTCAAGGGATGGCAACCGACGCAGGACCCTAGACATTGTTAATCAGGCTAACTGCGGGCTACTGCAAGCAGATAACCCAAATGTAATGACTGCAACAGTGAATACAGTCAAACATCTACTTTTATGGTAAGTGTACACAACTCTACTGTCTTCTTCGCTTTGAGGAAGTGCTGTCTATCACTTTTATTAGCCAATTGCATTATCCCTTGCCATTAGACGGCAAAACTGCCTTAGTTAAAAGGCAGTTGTCACAGGAGATGTAACTGCTTCCTACACTTGTTTGAAGAATGTCAGTTGCAGTTACACATTGGGTGCACACCTTTCAGCAAGCATTATAGACATGTTTCAACACCAGACATTAATATTCATTTGGTACGTCTGCTTATCAGGCTTTGGAAACAGCAGTGCAGTTGACACACTGATGGGTTTACCATTTTGAATTCATCTCATTTGTGGCCCTATCAAGGGAGGGCTCCTGATGGGTGTAAAAGATGTTGGGGTGTAAAATATGTTGTTCTTAAGCCTTGATCTAAAGACTGACTTGATTCCAGAATCTTCCAGCTGTTCTGTAAATTGGACAGCCTCCATTCATTCATAACTTAGCAGTGCACCTGTTTGCAGGAAGTATGCCTGCTGATGGTTGGAGCACACCATCCGCAAGCATTATTGCTTTGGTTCATCTTGCATATTGGTTATCAGCCCGTAATCTTTGAGATTTCCTGTAGCTTCAGCCCGGGTGGATTTATTGCTTCCAGTTCAACCCACTTGGTTTTCATTGTTGTTTTTTTGATATGCAGGACACAACTAATGTGCTTAGATGCTAATCACTCTTGCGTAATGTGATATCACAGCATGCCCCAGCACATTTTGTGCAGTCCCAATGGCACAGAAGATTTTTTAGGAAAATGTGGTGAATCTGATTGGAGGAGGGGATAAACTCTCTTGATCCATTAACAGTGGAGGGGACTCTAGATCAGATGCAGTAGTAATGTATCTGTTACATTTACCAAGGGGTCCTTTTAGTGGGGCCCAGACAGCTGCCCATCTTTACCCCCTTGTACTTGGATGGCCTCTTCATACAGTTGTGGCTGTTGGACTTCACTGCACATTGGATATATTTTGTATTTCTCCATTACTTTTGCAGTGTTATTTGTCTTCATTGTTTTTTTAGTTTGCACAAAAGGTAATTGGTCAGTATTTGGTGATGAACTGAGTGGAATGGAGTGCTGTCCTAACCAAGTCTTTGACTTCAAAGCATTCACAAGCATTGAGAGCATTTGCCTGAGCACATGCTTCAGAGAGAGGGTGCTGAATTAGGACGTAGAAGTAGGAAAAACCCTGTCATTGACCCACCAAGAAGGGAACACCCTCTTAGATCAACTGAGGTAAGAAACTCTGTTACAGCCAGTTGAATGACGTAGCTGAGCTTTACTGTAGGTATTCATATTTACTGCCACTTAAAGTTGTTTGAATGTGTTAATCATTTTTGTTTACCTCTTGACATTGTGCATCTAATTTTTCTTCATAGACTACTATTCTTAATAAACACTTACAAGACTTGATGGAGGGGCTAACTGCCAAGGTATTCCGTACGTACAATGCTTCCATCACGCTGCAGCAGCAACTGAAGGAACTCACCAACGTAAGTACAGCAATATACTCTCCATTTTTGATTCATTTCATGCGTAGCTATTCAACAAATGCACTGCCATACTTGGCACGGGGTGGTGATGGTGCCAGAGCAGAATAGTCCTTCACAGTCATAGACAACGGCCCTCAGTTTTTTCTGTTGCCACTGGAAGAGAAGGCTGTCCAGGACTTGCTCCTTTTTGCTTCTAATTTCCTGAGCTCAAATAAGAAACTGTTTTTCTGTCTGTACTTGTATACCATGCTTGTATATTTAAAAAAAAAAAAATCTGCTTTTCAGTACTGTTCACAGTGTAGGATCATACTATGTATAGTCAACTGAGTACATGTCAAAGGTAAAAATGTGGCATGAATGATTGAAGGCATTACAGATGATCAGTGGAGGGAAACGTCTTAAGTTGTGGTATGCAACTGATTTAGAATTTTTGCATGAAAATGTTTGCACTAATTGTATACCCTTATGAGACTTGAAAAAATTGTGTCCTTCCTTATCACTGTTGCAGTATACATCACATGTGGGATCTCCTGCTAAGGATAGCCCAGTGTCTGGCCAGTATACCAAGCCATTTACATGCTGCCAGCTTCACACTTAAGGCATGTGCTCCCTGTGCAGGCATAGGGAATAAAGGTGACATATGCACTTTCATTACTCCAAACTACTTTGCACCAATCCAAATGCCGCAGTTTAACATCTATCTAAATTCCCATCACTTAGCTGGTTTCTGTCAAGCCATTTACAGATAAGTGCCCCTTTGGTGTTCCTTTATCTTCTTTTTGTGTACTTAAGGTTCATGTCATCCAGGAAGGGAAAATGTCAGTGTGGGAGGTAGCTTCCCTATAAGGATTATCACAAGACGTGTTTATTCTGCGTAAAAGCTTTGCATGAATCATACCTTTGTTCTGAAAACTCTTCGCAACCATCTGTCTTTGTCCGTTGAGAACCAGCATCAAACATTTGTCCCAGGGTACTATGGCTGAATCTGACTGCCCTGAGTTACAGCCATCTCTTGAAGATTAAAATGTCTCATTTTGAGACTGTTGCTGTCCAGCCTCCAGCAAAAGTTTGTCTTGAGGGTCTTGAAGTGCATGAAGACCGCCAAGACTGTCTGGTGTCGACACCAGTTTCCTCTTCTTTGGGAGGCTGGCACGGAACTGGCTTTTTGCATATCTTCTGAGGCTTTGCCAACATCCACCATGGATGTTGAGGGGGAACCACGGCTGATCCCTTTCGAGATGCATTGGGGTTCCCCAGATACTTGTTAGAGAAGTGGTTCCTAGTGCCCTTATTGAATCTATGCACTACTCTGAGCTCCATAGGTTGGTCAAAGCTGATGTCCTATTAAAGAAGCAGCAGAAAATTAACCATGTATTCCTCCCATTGATAAGGATACTTAGAGGGAATGGCTGAACTTTACTCAGGATTTGTTCAATGCCCTGATGGCATTGAAGCCCCCTAAGAGATTATGTTCCTGCTTACACGTTTGTAGGTGTTAACTAGGCTAGTGACAGCAAAGGCTATTTTAAACCTAGTCATGCATCCCAAATCTCCGACTAGTTTTGGTACCTTGATAAGTGTAAGCAGTGGCTTGGGAGAGAAAACATTTAAAAGCAGGAGCATGGGAGATGAATCATTTACAGGTTGCCTGTGTCCATTAGTGATACAGGTGCTAAACCAGAGATGAATTTCCTGATGTCCTTCTATTCCTATGTTGCAGTATTTTAGGTGTGGGATTTCCTGCCCTCAGGCGACTCGTACGTCTACTTCTATACAAAAGCTTCAGGTTGGCTGCTGTAGTGTGCGTGGGACATCACACGTAGGGCCATGAAACCAGGGGCTTTAAATGTGACGTCTGCACGCATAATCCCCAGAACTTTTCAGTCGCAGATGACGTTCGCTAGGTACAATCGCCTCTTCACAGACGTCTCATCTTAAAGATAAATAGCCTGTTGGGTTTAAAATTTTCTTAATTTTAACGATGGTTCTATCTAACGGTTGTTGTAGCCTTTAGCTGATGTCAGGAAAAAAGGGGAAAGTGCCAGTGTGGGCGCCAGATACTCCATAAGGACGCCCATGACGGGTTTTGTTTTTTTTTTTTGCCTAGACCAGGAACACGATCACTCTTCCTGCGCTATTTGTCAATTGTTTGTGCCTAAGACCTTGTGCAGCCGGCTAGCAGCATTAAATCTCTTATCTCGAGAACCAATGTCTCAAACAGTTAGCCCTTAGGATGGATCCTGCATCGGAGGCCGCACCTGAACCTTCGCGCAAGAAGACCAAGGTTCCTATGCCTTTTTTGCCTGCCACCCTGCTTCCCAACACACCGCCAACTGTTGGTCTAGGGGTTGAGGTGCGTTCGGAGGATCCGTTGACTGCAGCAATGTCCCTAGAGGAAGCAGTTTCGCGGCTGACTTGCTGGCATGTCCTCCGAGTTCACTCGGACATCACCGCCAGTCGAGGTAGAGGGGAAACCAGTTTCAGTGGTACCTCCGGCAGGGATCCAGACCTGATGCCAGGCCTCTCTCTACATCCTCTCCGGCCAAAAAGAAGCCGAAAACTAAACATACCTCCACTTCTTCAGAAGGCACACTGGATTGGCAGGCTTTCACTTCTCTTATGCAGGCCTTGAGCCTCGGCCTCCTCCACCATGCCTCTTCTGAGCCCTAGGTCTGTCTCTGCTTCTTCCCTCCTATCCATGACCCCTCAGGTCAGGGAAGAACATCATGACTCTTCTTTCTCATCGTCAGAGGAGTCCAATTGTTATGATGTCCTTCATGGATGCATCTGCAGTCATCACATATGGGTTGTCCTGCCTCAGGCAGCCCTTCGGTCGGCCGGATTCCAAAGTCTGGGTCCGGCGTCTGCTGATGTCGCTCTTTCCCCGACGTCAGAGCGCCTAGAGTATAAAAGCATCAGCAGACGCCATCTTCCCCAGTCTTTCTTGCCGCGTGGTGCCCAAAGCAGAAGCAGTTCGCAAGTGCCGGTCGGCCAGCTCCTGTAATTCAGCTACCGAAGACTTCAAAAGCTAAGTACCCCGTTGGGGACTCTTTCTTGCCTCAGCCGGTATCAGATAAAATTAATAATTGCTTAACTTGTGGGAAACAAATAACTCATAAGGATTTCCACTCTTACTGCCTCCCCTGCCTAGGCCCAGACCACGACGTCTCGGCCTGTTCAGCCTGTGCTTCCTTCAACTGACGCACTCTTAGACGTCGGGCGGAGTTTGCAGAGGAATTTTTTGGGGCTAGTTTTGCTTACAATATGCCGTCTGAGACTCCGACTTCACATTTAATAAAGAAACGGAAGGACAAGGACCGACACACGCGGGCCGCGGTTTCGGCTGAAACCACGGCCAGGCCTACCGCGAGTGTCTCGGCTGAAACAGAGTCCTTGGTACTTCCGACCACCGAAACTGCTCTACCGATAACCTCGGTCCCGGAAGCCCCTACGGAGTCGGTTATTGAATCTCCATCAGAAACTGGTGTCCTGGAACCTGCCGACACCATTCCCCTAGACAAAACTACACCAGCACGTGGTGCAGCCAGGCCTCCTGCATCCATGTCCATAAAGGCATTCTCTAGGGCTAAAGCTGCTAAACACACTAAAACTTTGCCTCCTAGGGTTATTCCTCAGGGACCCTCTACAGGTTCACAGATCCTAAGTTTAGCAGAGGATCTTATTTCCTTAATTCGGGGCTCACAGCCTCATCCGGACAGGCGCTCTCAACCGCCTCCAGATAAAAGGCCCAGGGTTGAGCCCTCTGATCCCCACTCCTCAGCTGAGGCCTCTGATGGCTCTACTCTCTCGGACTACCAGGAGGAGGTTTTTCTGGCCTACGAGGATTCTGATGCAGAGGAATCTATCCCCTCTGCCTCCCCTCCTGAAGAGCTTTCCTGCGGGGAGACACTTCACACTATGAGAGAGCATTTCCAATGGCAGAGCCAGGAATTCTCTGATTCCAGGAAGAGATTAAGGACATTCTTGCATTTGCCTCAGCATAGACCCTTGGCTATTCCTCCTGTCTTGAATGTCATTGATGTGTACTCTGAGTCTAGTACAACCCCTGATACTCTTCCTCCGGCTCCTGTCAAGCCCGATAGGTACTACAGGGTCCCAGACTCGCATCTTTTCCTTTACAAGGCCCACTCTGCTGATCCAGAAACTATTTCCCAGGGCCCTAAAGGGGTTGCAGCTGCCACTTCTAAAAATCCACTCCCCTCTGAAAGGGAGTCCAGGGCTTTAGAGAGAGGGGGTAAAAAAGTGTATACTTCTGCTACCCTTTCTATGAGGGCTTTAAATTGTCAATTTCATATGATACAGTACCAAGAGTATTTGTTGGATGAATTGCATAAAAAACTGTCTTCTCCTGAACCCCTAGATCGCAAATCACTTCAGGATCTGGTACATAACTCCCAACAGGTTAGCAACCATTTCTTGCAGTGTGGTTATGATGCATTGGAAGCTTTATGTAGGTCAGCTATGACAGGTGCAGTCATACGTAGGCATGCTTGGCTGAAGGAACAATCTCTGCCAGACCATGTTAAAGCAAAGCTTCTGGATGCTCCACTGGAGAAGCAAAAGTTATTTGGCTCCACTGTTCAGGAGGTCTTAAAGAAATTTGAAGAAAAGGCAAAATCTGTACAAACAGTAAAAGATTTTCTCCAAGTCCAACCACCAAGATTCAGCAGAAATTGGCCTTCCAAGAATTGGTCCTTTCCAGACGCAGAGAGATTTCAGAGAGGCAAGAATAGGCGTGCCAGGGGTAGAGGGCAAGCTAGAGGCTCCTACAGAGGACGTCAATGGCAGCCTCCTAACCAGAGAGGTAGTGCAGGACCTACAACTGCTGCACAAGGACAGACTCAATGATTTTATTTTGACACCGCCAACCAGTGCTCAATTGGAAGCACCTTTGGGCGGAAAGGTTTCTTTATATTCAGAAAATTGGCACAGTATTACAAGGGACAAATAGACACTACAAATAATAGACAAAGGATACAGGTTTCATTTTCACACATTACCAAAAAGAAAAGGCATGCCAGACCTGCCACTGAATCAAAGGGCAGAGGCTTTGAAACAAATCTCCAGCTTATTGCAAATGAAAGCTATAGAAAAGGTTCCTCTCTCAGAACAAGGCCAAGGATTTTATTCCAGACTATTCCTTGTTCCATGAAAAGAAAAGCAATGGAGGCCTATTCTCGACTTGTCCGCACTGAATACTTATCTCATTGTGCCAAAATTCAAAATGCTGACTCTACAGCAACTCCTTCCCATGCTGGGCAAGGGGTCTTGGCTGGTACCTCTAGACCTCAAGGAGGCATACCTGCATGTCCCTATCAGACAAAGTTGCAGAAGACACCTCAGATTTCTTGCGGGTTCAGAGCATTATCAATTCTCAGCATTGCCCTTTGGCTTATCTACTGCGCCCAGAGTATTCACGAAATGCCTGGTATCAGTAATTGCACACTGCAGACTTCAGGGGATTCAAATATACCCATATCTGGACGACTGCCTTATACAAGCGGACAGTCAACAAACTTTGGTAAAACACTTGAATTATGCCATCCACCTACTTCAAGCCTTGGGATATACAGTCAGCATGCACAAGTCAAGACTTGTTCCATCCCAAAGAATAACCTTTCTGGGTGCAAATATAGACACAACCACCCAAATGGCTTTCCTCACAGAAGAAAGCTTCCAGATTACTTCAAAAATCTGTCAAGTCAAACTCAGCTGACTGCAAGGAAAATCCTGCAGGCCCTGGGTTACATGGCATCTTGCATTCTCCTGATTCCACAAGCAAGGCTGCATATGAGGAAACTACAATGGTACCTAAGGAGTTTATGGACTCAGCACAGTCACAGCTTGGAAACTTTGATACCACTCATTCCATGCCTTCAAAAGGAATTTCTGTGGTGGGCTCAAGCAAGCCAGTCAAACAGGGGTCTGCCCTTCAGCAAACCAATAGCCAGCCAAACCATTACAACGGACGCTTCAGACCACGGATGGGGAGCGCACATGGAGGGCAGATGCATTCAAGGACTATAGTCGCAAAAAGAGCTACACATGCACATAAACCAAAAGGAAATGCTGGCAGTGATACATGCAATCGAGTCCTTCAAACTCTTTCTGCATCAAGGCCACCTGCTAATAAGGACAGACAACACCACAGTTATGTGGTACATAAACAAGCAAGGAGGCACCCATTCCTACCCTCTTTGCAGACTGGCAGTGAATCTATGGGAACTTTCTTTGAAAATCAATATAGAACTACAATCCCAGTTTGTGCCAGGGAAGGACAATATATACTGGCGGACAGCTTAAGCAGAAACATCATGGATGCTGCACCCAGACATCTTCCTTCAGATAACACAATCATGGGGGAGGCCGGACATAGATCTCTTTGCCTCTCCCCACAATCATCAGCTGAAGAAATTCTGCTCAAGGACAATACCACCCACAAGCATGGAAAGTGGACGCCCTTTCTTTCAGCTGGAGAACTCTAACAGTGTATGCTTTTCCACCTCTCCCATTAATGACCAAGGTCTTACTGAAGATCAGAACAGAGCAGCCAAAAGTGATTCTGATAGCTCCGGACTGGCCAAGACAGCACTGGTACCCACTGTTAAAGAGCATGTCACGCACGAAACCATGGCCTCATCCACAATGGCCACTTCTCCTGACACAACACAATTACAAAACTCTGCATTCAAACCTGAAAACTTTGCAACTAATAGCCTGGAAAATACCTTGATTCTTCCACAGGATAAGCTATCCAAGAGAGTGAAGGATATCATCATGGAAGCTCGCCGGCCTTCCACAAGAAAGGCATATTCAGCAAAATGGAAAAGATTTCACACTTGGAACTCCACAAAGGGCCTAGATGCGACAGTGCTGAACATGGCACATATTCTGGAATACTTGGCAGAAATGCTCCATAATGGCCAGTCTTACTCTTCCATTAAAATTCATGTTTCAGCAATTTCAGCAGAGTACAATACTGATCCACCTGTCTTCTCTCATCCTCTCCTAAGACAGTTTCTAAGATGAATTAAAAACATCAGTCCTCCAAGGAAACCACCAGTGCCTACTTGGGACCTTAACTTCGTGTTGGAAAAACTAACACTGCCTCCCTTTGAACCAGCAGCATCTGCAGAACCACAGTTCCTGTCTTGGAAGACTGCCTTCCTTCTGGCCATAACCTCAGCAAGAAGAGTATCTGAGTTACAGGCCCTCATGGCAGTACAGCTATTTCTTATTTTTCATCAGGACAGAGTTTCATTGAGAACCAATCCTTCATTTATGCCAAAGGTGGTATCCAGGGTCTCATTAAACCAAGCTATTCACCTGCCTACCTTCTTTCCAAATCCACAAAACAAAGGGGAAAAACTTCTGCACACCCTGGACATACATAGACAGTTGCGCTGCTACTTGGACAGAACTAAAAGTTACAGAAAAACTGACCAGCTGTTTGTAGCATATGCTGCTGGTGCACAAGGAAAAGCAATTTCCAAACAGACAATTTCAAAATGGATAGGGAATTGCATTCGTTTTTGTTACTCCTTTCATGGAAAAGCTGTGCCAGCTAACATTAGACCTCATTCCACCAGAGCCACAGCCACCTCCACAGCCTTCTTAAGAGGGGTGGCTACCAAGGACATTTTAGAAGCTGCTACATGGAGCTCCGTGCATACATTTTCCAAGCATTGCAATTTACCTTTATATTCCAGATCCAGAGCAGGCTTTGCTACGGCAGTCCTGCAAGGCATTTTAGCTACACCATCCTTTACATAGATCCTCCACCCCCAGATTGGCTATGGTATTCTACCCATATGTGATGACTGCAGATGCATCCTTGAAGGACATGGTACAGTTTTGTACCTACCATAAATGTAGATGTCCGCTAGGTATGCATCTGCAGTCAGGTTTACCCTCCCTCCTTCCCCGATGTGGTATTTCTTGGGTACTATTCCCTTTCATAGCTAGCTGGGGTTATCTATTATGGTGCATTTGTTTTATATATATATTTATATATATATTTATTTATATATATATTTATTTATATATATATATATATATATATATATATATATATATATATATATATATATATATCTATATATATATATATATATATATATATATATATATATATATATATTTCTGTGCATGTTTGGAATTTATTGCATTTCTCCAGATTTAGCCTTCCTTAGAAGGCACCTGGCATCTGGGGCAAGAAAAACTGAGGAAGATGGTGCGCTTTTATACCCCCGGCGCTCTGATGTCGGGGAAAGGGCGACATCAGCCGACACCAGACCCAGACTTTGGAATCCGGCTGACCGAAGGGCTGCCTGAGGCAGGACAACCCATATGTGATGACTGCAGATGCATACCTATCGGACATCTACATTTATGGTAGGTACAAAACTGTACTTTTCCCAGATTGCCGGAATATTACTCTCCGGATGAGGAATCTGTGGAGGGAGACTCTCCCCCTGAGGGTATTACGTTTGGTGAGACCATCACCAAGATGGATTACTTTAAATGGGATACTTCCCAAATGACAGACACCCAAAAAAGGTACTTTGAACTGCTGCAAGTGTAATCGCCCTCCCCTTCTGCAGATCCCCCTGTTCCGCCTGCTTACTTGGATGCCTTCATCCCGGCTTCTAAGGCCCCTGACTCCCAGCCCCCAAACATCCTGACCGTTTCTGTAAGTACCAGAGTACCACAAATTCTTAGTTAAGCCACCCTTGGCAAACTCAGCTGTTAGTGCCACCATGGCAGATGAGCAGTCTAGGACTGCTGCCATCTGCCTCCCTGCTACCCACTGACAAAGAAAGTACATGGATAGGATGGGGAAGAAGGTGTACACTTCTGCTTTTGCTTTCAAAGCCATAAATTATCAGACCCACATGACCAAGTATGCATTAGACTTGATCTCTCAAGCCTCCTCCATGCTGGCTTCCTTGCCTGACCATCCCAGCAAGACTGATATCTCATCTAAATTTTCCTTTGCCCCAACAGGTAGCCAGGCACTCCATCCGGTGCAGCTGCTATGCTGCAAAAGCATCTGCCAGGTCTGCAGCATCTCCTTCAGCCCTCAGGAGGTACTTATGGCTAAGACTCCAGAACCTCCCCGAGGATGGAGGCCCCTCTGGACCACAGTGTGCTTTTCGGAAAACAATCCGCTGACCTTTTTAAAAATCTACAAGAAAAAAGCAAAGAACTCCAGGACATTAAGCACCTACTGGTGTCGCCAGTACCAAAGTATTATAGGATCTACCCTGCTAAAGCCACCTTTGTAATATGCACTCCACAGCCCTCCTCTTCCAGGTCCAGGAGAGGGGCTAGAAGACCTACTACCTCCAGATCCTCTGCACCACTGCAGCCCAGACAACCCTTTCAGGACATAGGAGGCCCCAGTAATGCGTGACTGCCTTGCCCACCTCCCCTTCTCAGCCTATCTTTCCCACTGTCTCCCCCTTTGGCAGTCCATCACTTCAGACCAGTGGGTCTTAAACATAATCAAAAAAGGGTACTTCCTATCCTGGAGAGAGAAGCCACCCAGAAGAGTCATCCCTTCCCTCCCCAAAAAACAGGCCCATCTCATGCCACAAGTTCTGGCAGATCTTCTAAAGCTAGGCACCATCAAACCTGTTCCTCCAGGATGAGAAGAAAAGGGTTTTACTCGCATCTCTTCATGGTCCCCAAAAAAGATGGCCCCTGGAGAGACCCATCTTAGGTCTGTCCTTTCTAAACCTACATCTTTAGGTATCCTCTTCCAAAGTGCTCTCTCTTCCCACCCCAGTGCCTCTCATTCCAGCCACGGCCTTCATGGTCACCCTAGACCTAAAGGAAGTCTACCTGCACATACCCATCAGAAGTTCCCACAGACAATTCCTGCATTTCTCTGGCCCTGTCTCTCATTTCCAATTTACTGCCTTGCCCTTTGGTCTATCCACGGCCCCCAGGGTCTTTATAAAGTGCCTTCGCCCCAGCCATTGCCTTCTGCAGAACTGGGGGGATACAGATCTACCCTTGTTTGGACGACATCCTGATTCTGGCAGAGCCCAGGGATACTCTATTAAAGCATCTGCATTTCACCATGTCCCTTCTGCAGAACCTAGGATTCACCATCAACTTCCCCAAATCCTCTCTGATCCCAACCTAGGACAAAATTTTACTCTGCTGCAGAATCAGAACAGACACTGTGAAAGCCTTTCTACCTCAGGACAAGGTTCTGTCTTTAACTTCCCATTTCCAGGAAGCTCTGCTATCCTGAAAGGTGACTGCAAGGCATTTTAGTCTCCTGGGTTTATCGACAGCAATCATCCCCATGCTACCACTGGCAGGAATGCACATGCACAAGCTGCAGTGGTTCCTGAAGAACACCTGATCCCAGCACCTCCATTCCCTAGAGCAGGCCATCCCCCTCCTTTCCTGTCTGAAACAGGAAATAAGTTGGTGGATCCAGCAAGTGCAATTAAACCCAGGGCTCCCACTACAGCCCCCCACTCCAACCCAAGTTATGCATACAGATGCCTCAGATTCAGGTTTGGGAGCAGCTCTGGCCTCTTACAAGATTCAAGAAAAATGGCATCCCTCGCCAAAGGCCAAACGCATCAACATCAGGGAAATGACAGCAGTTTTCTTAGCTCTACAGACCCCCCCCCCTTTTCTGGTTTCAGGGGTGCTCCAGATTGTCACAGACAACATCACAGTGATGTGGTACCTCAACAAGCAGGGAGGAACAAAGGCCTATCAGTTGTGCAGTCTATCCCTGCTGATATGGGACTTGGCCTCCTGGCTCAACTTAGTCCTGCAAGCGGTCTATATCCCCTCACAGGACAACCACCAAGCAGATCTCCTGAGCAGGACCTCCTTGCCTCAGCACGAATGGATGCTGAACAGGGAGGTGGTCTTAGACATTGTCTACTGGTGGGGTGCTCCACAAATAGACCAGTTTGCCTCCCCCCGGAACAGGCAACTGCAGACCACCTGCTCAAAAACCCGGTCCCCTCTAGAATGGACAGTGGACGCTTTCAGCATCTCTTAGGAGTGGAAGTTCCTTTATGCCCCCCCCCCCCCCATTCCCACTGATTCAGAAAGTCCTCCTGAAAATTCAGAAGGACTAACCAAAAATCTTCCGACTCCCTACTAGCCAAGGCAGTACTGGTTCCTCCTACTTCACAAACTAGCCAAGGGCAATCACTTTGTTATCCTACAAGGTGGACCTACTGTCACAAAAGAAAGTAACTTCCCTACACTCACAGGTACAGATATCTCTGAGTCTGTGGGTGATAAACATTTGATCCCTTTCAGACACCACTACTTGTAGGATGTGCTTTCAGTCCTAAGGGAGGCAAGGAAACCTACTACCAGAAAGTCTTACCTGGCTAAATGGGAAGGATTTGCAAAATGGTGTCTGCTAAAGGGGGGAGGGGGACCCATCTCTGCCGAGGTTCCCATGATTTCTAGACTACTTGTGTCACTTGATAAAAAGTGACCTTTCTTATTCTTCTGTAAAAGTACACCTCTTGGCCATTTCAGCCTACCTGCCCCCTGGAACCCCCCCCCCCCTTTCTGGCCAGGCTCTACGTAAAGCTCTTCCTTAAAGGGGTGTTGCACATGAGACCACCTAGGAAACCTATCCCTTTGCCTTGGGACCTTAACTTCATCTTAGATAAATTGACCCAATATCACTTTGAACCTGCCGGGCCTTCCTTCTTGCAGATATGTACATGGAACACAGTCCTGCTGGTGGCTATCACTTCAGCCAGAGGAGTGTCAGAATTGCAGGCTTTAATGGCCTGTCCCCCCTACACAGTCTTTACAAAGACCGGGTGTCCTTGCGAACCAACCCCTCTTTTATGCCTAAACTAGTCAATAATCTCTCCCTTAACCAATCCATTCATCTGCCCACCTTTTTCCCCTCACCCACTAACGAAGGGGAAGGGATACTGCACTCCCTGGATGTGCACAGACAACTTAAATTTTTACCTGAACAAGACCAAGGCCATCAGAAAGGCTAACCAGCTCTTTGTCTCCTTCCACCCCAGAGCCCTGAGCAAAGTCTCCAAGCAAGCCATTGTATGCTGGATCAGGAAAGACTTTTGCTTCTGCTATTCTCACCACGGAAAGGAACCCCCAAGGGGAAACCAGGCCCATTCCACTAGAGCTGTGGCCACCTCAAGGGCCTTCATGAAAGGCCTAGAAACAGCATCCATTTTGGAAGCAGCCACCTGGGCCACCATCCACACCTTCACCAAGCATTACAAATTGAACCAAGTTTCCAGAGCTAGGACAGGATTCGCAAGGGCAATCCTGCAGGGTCTTGTAGAACTCTCTGCATCTACCACCAACCCATCATCCTCTTAAGTTGTGGTATGCTCCCACACCTAGAGTACTGCAACATAGGAATAGAAGGACATAGAATAGTTGTGCAAAATCTTAACCATAACCATAGATGTCCTTCTGTTTCATGTTGCAATATTCCTTCCAGCCCACCGGTCCCTCCAGGTCTTGTACCTTCCTGTACTTGCCTACATTTCAGTAGGTCTCCAAGTCACACGGCTATAAACAACTGGCATACTTCCTGCTGGGTCTTTTTCTCTGCCTGTTGGCCTTCAAGTTCTGAGGATTGTGCGTGTAGACGTCACATTTAAGGTCCCACGCACACTACAGCAGCCAAGCTGAAGCTTTTGTGTAGAAGCTGACATACGAGTCGCCTGAGGGCAGGAAATCCCACACCTAGAATACTGCAACATGGAAGAGAAAGGGCATCTATGGTTGTGGTAAGATTTTACACAACTATTCTTTCTCCATTCAGTTGTCCAAGTTGCACTTGAATTGGGTTATGGAAGAACTTTGCTTCACGTGGATGGGGAGCCTATTCAGAGTCTGGGTAGTCTGTGGGATACATACCTGTCTCTCCAGCAGGTCTTCTCTATATTACAGGCAAGATTTAAGTGTTTAGAAAGGGTAGTTCTGATGCTGTTTGGTTTGTGGATATGCAGGAGATCCATCAGAGTGGGGTCTGACAATGCCCTGTATGCCAGGCATAGATCTCTCCTCAGAAGCCGATAGGGCATTAAGATGGTCTGCTTAGGATATTTTACTTACACCCTGTTGTATTCTTTTAGTGAAGAACCTGTGTGGATGTTCCATTTGTTGGTTATGCCTGGTTAGGTCCACAGCAAAGGGGGCATTGTACTAAATGATAAATCTGATAAATGCCAAATACAGTTGAATAATAACTTCCTTGGACCTAGATGCCATATCTTTGTTTATATGTTACGCAACATAGAATGATTTTCTCTCTATTGTAGACAGGTGATGGTCAAAGGCTAGATTACAATGTGTGTCACTAAGTCCCTGATTACTGGGTCATCTCTTAGGGGTGCATTGTCAGTATGATGGCTACCAGGGGTGGAAGACCTTAGAACAGATACTGATGTCCTTCAAGAATGCAACTGCAGTCATAACATGTGGGTTGTCCTGCCTCAGGCAGCCCTCGGTCGGCCGGATTCCAAAGTCTGGGTCCGACGTCGGCTGATGTCGCATTTCTCTCCGTCAGAGCGGCTGGAGTACATAAGCATCAGCCAACGCCATTTTCTTCAGTCTTTCTTGCCACGCGGTGCCCGAAGCAGAAGCAGTTCGCAAGTGCCGGTCGGCCAGCTCCTGTATTCTACGATACCGAAGTCATCAAAAAAGCTAAGTACCCCGTTGGGGACCTTTTCTTGCAAATTACTGAAAAAGTTAACAATTGTCTTTCTTGTGGTAAACAAATACCTCATAAGGATTTCCACTCTTACTGTCTCCCTTACCTGGGCCCAGACAACGACGTCTCGGCCTGTGTAGCCTGTGCTCGCTTCAACAAGCGCACTCTCGGGCGCCGGGCGGAGTTCGCTGAAGATTTTTTCGGCGATAATTTTGCTTGCACCATGCCGTCGGATCTTCCGACATCGCAAACGCCCAAAAAGCGGAAAGACCGGGACCGACATCCTCGGCCCGCGTCTACCACCGACTCCACGCCAAAACCTAGCGAGAGTGCTCCGGTTCCCTCTGAGACTGTCTCTCCACCGCTCCGAACTGAAGACACCGCAGTACCGACGACTCCGATTCCAGACATTACTCCGACGCCAGTTATAGATTTTCCTCCGGATACCGAAACCGAGGAAATGCCCGAGACCATTGCTGTAGACAAGGTCACTCCTGCACGTGGAGCTGCCAGGCCCCCTATGGCCATGTCTATTAAGGCCTACACTAGGGCTAAGGCAGCCAGCAAAACAAAGCATATTACTTCTAAACCCTTACCTCAGCCGACTCCAGAGACACAGATTATGTCCATGGCTGCTGATTTGATTTCCATGATTAGAGGTTCACAGGCCCATCCTGAGAGAGGATCTCAGCCTCCCCCTGATAAAAGGCCCCGGGTTGAACTCTCTGACCCTACACATTCAGATGAAGATTCTGAGGGCTCTGTCCACTCTGATAGCCAGGAAGAGCTCTTCCAGACCTATGAGGACTCGGATGCAGAAGATTCCATCCCCTCGGCTTCTCCTCCTGAGGATATTTCTTTTGGGGAAGTTCTGCACACCATGAGGGAACATTTCAAGTGGCAAGGTCAGGAATATTCTGATTCTAGGAAAAGCCTTAGGACTTTCCTTAAGAAGCCTCAGCACAGGCCCTTAGCTATTCCTCCTGTACTTGATGTTCTGGGTGATTTGTATTCTGACTCTAGTGCTACCCCTGATTCTCTTCCTCCTGCTCCAGCCAAGCCAGACAGGTATTACAGGGTCCCAGAAACTCATTCCCATTTATTCAGGGCCCACACTGCTGATTTGGAAACTATTTCACAGGGGCCTAAAGGAGTTTCAGCCTCCACCTCAAAAAATTCTTTGCCCTCCAACAGGGAAGCTAGGTCATTAGAGAGATGGGGCAAAAAGGTTTACACATCCACTACCTTATCTATGAGAGCTTTAAATTGCCTTTTCCATATGTTACAATATCAGGATTATCTGTTAGAAGATTTACAAAAAACATTAGCCACTCCTGAGCCTTTAGACAGGAAGACTTTGCAGGAAGCTGTACATAACACTCAGCAAGTAAGCAATCACTTCCTGCAGTGTGGATATGATGCACTGGAAGCTTCATGTAGGGCAGCTATGACAGGGGCAGTCATTCGTAGACATGCTTGGTTAAAAGATCAACCTCTACCAGATCATGTAAAAGCAAAACTTCTGGATGCACCTTTGGAAAAGAACAAGCTTTTGGTGCAAATGCTAAGGATGTGTTAAAGACCATCGAAGAAAAAGCAAAATCAGTTCAGACTGTGAAAGATTTCCTCCAAGTTCAACCCCCCAGATTCAGTAGGAATTGGCCTTCAAAAAACTGGTCCTTTCCTAATCCAGAAAAGTTTCAAAGGGGTAAGAACAGACGTGGCCGAGGAAGAGGCCAATACAGAGGCCCTTACAGGGGACGACAATGGCAGCCAGGAAACCAAAGAAGTGACGCAGGGGTTTCACCTGCCCCACAACCACAATCTCAATGACTTTCCTCTACTGCCGCCTACCAGGGAACAACTAGAAGCTCCCTTGGGCGGGAAATTATCTCTGTTTGCAGAGAACTGGCACAGACTGACAAAGGACAAATGGATTTTGGGCATTATAGACAGAGGGTACAGGTTTAATTTTCATACCTTACCAAGAAAACAAGGCATGCCAAACCTGCCACAAAATCAGAGGGCAGAGGCTATCAAGCAAATCACTCTGCTGATTTGGATGAAAGCAATAGAAAGAGTTCCACAACAAGAACAAGACCAGGGGTTTTACTCAAGACTGTTCCTTGTTCCAAGAAAAGAATCTCAATGGAGACCAATACTGGACTTGTCCGCATTAAACACCTTTCTCATAGTACCAAAGTTCAAAATGCTGACTCTACAGCATCTCCTTCCGATGCTGGGCAAGGGGTCGTGGCTGATTACTCTGGACCTCAAGGAGGCATACCTGCATGTCCCTATCAGACACAGCTGCAGAAGATACCTCTGATTTCTTGCAGGGCCAGAGCATTATCAATTCTCAGCATTGCCCTTTGGCTTATGTACTGCGCCCAGAGTATTTACAAAATGCCTGGCTTCAGTAATTGCTCATTGCAGGCTCCAGGGTATACAAATTTACCCGTACCTGGACGACTGCCTCATACAAGCGGACGACAAATTGATGTTGACAAAAAACCTGGATTATGTCATACGATTACTTCAAGCTCTGGGATACACAGTCAACTTCCAAAAGTCAAGACTGCAACCATCCCAGCAAATAATCTTCTTAGGAGCCAAACTAGACACAGCCTCTCAGATGGCTTACCTGACAGAAGACAAGCAAGAGAAGTTAACTCATTACTTCAGAGGTCTAGCAAAACTCACCCAGATGACTGCAAGGAGATTCCTACAGGCCCTGGGTTACATGGCATCCTGCATTCTCCTGGTTCCATTCGCAAGACTACACATGAGAAAGCTTCAGTGGTACCTAAAAAGCATTTGGTCTCAACACAGCAACAACTTGGAGACAATCATACCACTCATTCCATGCCTACAAAAGGAATTCCTATGGTGGGCCTCGGTGAGCCAGGCAAACAGGTATGTCATTCAAAAAAACACAGATAACACAGACCATGACTACAGACGCCTCAGACCTTGGATGGGGGGGCGCACATGGAAGGCAGGTGTATACAAGGACAATGGTCTCCAAAGGAAACACATCTGCATATAAACCAAAAGGAAATGCTGGCAGTAATGCATGCCATCGAGACCTTTCAACACCAACTCCAGCAAGGCCATTTAATGATACGGACAGACAACACCACTGTGATGTGGTACATCAACAAGCAAGGGGGCACCCACTCTTACCCCCTTTGCAGACTGACAATGCAGCTTTGGGAGAAATCACTGAGCCTAAACATCCAGTTACAATCCCAGTTTGTTCCAGGAAAAGACAATGTGTTGGCGGACAACCTAAGCAGGAATTTCACAGATCCACACGAGTGGAGGTTACATCCGAAGGCCTTCAGACAACTCACTTCGACATAGGGCAAGCCAGAAGTGGACCTATTTGCCTCTCACCTCAACCATCTTCTACCAAAATTCTGCACAAGGACATACCATCCAAAAGCTTGGAAAATAGATGCCCTCTCATTCAACTGGAACTCCCTAGCAATCTATGCATTCTCACCTCTGCCACTGATGACCTCAGTATTACTAAAGATCAAAGCAGAGAAACCCAAGGGAATCATAATAGCTCCGGACTGGCCAAGACAACACTGGTACCCATTACTACGGAGCATATGTCACACCAGGAGGTGGGCCCTTCCCCAGTGGCCTCTACTTTTGACTCAACACAACTTCGAAACACTGCATCCAAATCTTCAGACACTGCAGCTAACAGCCTAGGAGATCCCATAAATAACTTCAGCTTATCTCTCTCCAAGGAAGTTCAGCGGATACTAACAGAGGCTCGAAGACCATCCACCAGAAAGGTTTACTTAGCAAAGTGGAAAGGATTCAGCATTTGGAATACCAGCAGGGGACATGATGCATCATTGTTGAACATCCCACTCATCTTGGAATATTTGGCAGGTATGTTAAAGAACGGCCTCTCATATTCTTCCATAAAGATGCATGCATCTGCTATTTCAGCTAGATACAACACTGATCCTCCTAAGTCAATTCCTCAGGGGAATCAAGAACATTAAGCCACCAAGAAAGGCCCCGGTGCCAGCCTGGGACCTCAATTTTGTCTTAGAAAAACTGACCCTACCTCCTTTTGAGCCAGCAGCTTCAGTTGACTTGCAATTTCTCTCATGGAAGACAGCTTTCCTGTTGGCAATTACCTCAGCAAGAAGGGTTTCGGAGCTACAGGCCCTAATGGCAATACCACCCTTTATTATTTTTCACAGAGACAGGGTCTCATTAAGGACCAACCCTACTTTTATGCCAAAGGTGGTATCTAGGGTTTCTTTAAATCAAGCCATTCATCTGCCTGCTTTCTTCCCCTATCCTGAGAATAAGGGGGGAAAGACTGTTGCATACCTTGGACATTCACAGACAACTTCGATACTACTTGGACAGAACCAAGGCCAGTAGGAAGTCTGAACAACTTTTTGTAGCTTACACCCCTGCAGTCCAAGGAAAAGCAATTTCAAAACAGACTATTTCTAAATGGATTGGACATTGCATCAGATTCTGTTATTCCTTTCATGGAAAGACTGTTCCAGCCAATGTCAGACCACATTCCACCAGAGCTACAGCCACCTCTACAGCATTCTTAAGAGGGGTGCCTACCAAGGACATTCTAGAAGCTGCTACATGGAGCTCCGTGCATACATTCTCCAAACACTACAATCTCCCTCTATACTCCAGATCCAGAGCAGGCTTTGCTTCAGCAGTCCTGCAGGGTTTGATTGCCACACCATCTTTTTCCTAGAGCATTCCTCCTCTCCCAGCTAAGCTATGGTATTCTACCCACATGTTATGACTGCAGTTGCATTCTTGAAGGACATAGTACAGTTTTGTACCTACCATAAATGTAGATGTCCGATAGACATGCAACTGCAGTCGGATTTTCCCTCCCTCCATACCCCTCTATGCCTAGGGTCCACTCCTATCCCTGTTACTCTTAGCTGGGGATATCTGTTATGGTGTATTTGTTTTATTGCTCATTTATTTGTTTGGAATCCTGTTTTTGTCTTCCAATTTGATTACAGCCTTCCTTGGAGGGCACCTGGCATCTGGGGCAAGAAACACTGAAGAAAATGGCGTCGGCTGATGCTTACGTACTCCAGCCGCTCTGACGTCGGAGAGAAATGCGACATCAGCCGACGTCGGACCCAGACTTTGGAATCCGGCCGACCGAGGGCTGCCTGAGGCAGGACAACCCACATGTTATGACTGCAGTTGCATGTCTATCGGACATCTACATTTATGGTAGGTACAAAACTGTACTTTATGCAGTTTTTGTCATTTAGTTTTAGTCCATGGCTCTGACGCAAATTGTGTGTCTGGTCTTCTTTTGCAGCCAAAAGGACTAGGGAAGGTGGATTCTGGAGACTAATCACTGTCCTACTCGCATATTAAATCGCCTTTGGTCTGTGTGTCAGAGGAAGAAGATTCCTCGAGTCCTGATCCTCCCTTTGAGGAGTTACCCTTTGCAGGCACTGTGATTCGCAAAATGGTGCATTTTAAGTGCAATTGCTGCCAGGTCTGACATTGAAAAGAGATGATACGAGCAGTTACAAATGGAATCTCGTAAACCTTCTGCTGTTCCCCCTGTGTTGGACACTTTGTTGGATACATTTGCAGCTGCTGCTTTAGCTCCTGATTCCCATGCTCCAGCTCCTAAAAAGTCTGACCATTCATATAAACTGCCTTAAGCCTTGAGTATCTTTAAGAGTGTCACAAGTGTCCTGTGGTCTGTTTCTACTGACAGGCCAGAAAGCCATACAAAACTTTTAATCACTTCCCCACTTCTGATAGACAGACTATAGAGAGGCCGGGGAAAAGTTTGTATTTCTGCTGCTTTGGCTTTTAGGGCCATAAATTATGACTAGGTATGTTCTGGCCTTTTTATATCAACTGGGGGGGGGGGTCAGACTTTCATGACTTTGAAGGCAAGACTGCTGCCCTTTTATAGAGTTCTTCTCTGATAACTACATTTGGTAGAGTGACAGGCTGTGATAAAGCTGATGCATCTTCTAGAGCTGCTGCTTCAGGTTCAGTTTTATGAGGAGGTGTATAATTAGCTTCACCACCAGGCCTTACCCACCCAGAGTTCTAAAGCCCAAAACCCCCCTTTTCAGGACAAATCTGCATCCAGCTGACATTTTCTCCCTCTGCTTTCAGGGTTCCCCTGTCTGTAAGGCTTTCCCCGTTTTGCAACAATGTCCTTCAAGGATGCATCTGCAGTCATCACATATGGGTTGTCCTGCCTCAGGCAGCCCTTCGGTCGGCCGGATTCCAAAGTCTGGGTCCGGCGTCGGCTGATGTCGCCCCCTCCCCGTCGTCAGAGCGCCTGGGGTATAAAAGTGTCAGCCGACGCCATCTTCCTCAGTCTTTCTTGCCGCGTGGTGCCCGAAGCAGAAGCAGTTTGCAAGTGCCGGTCGGCCAGCTCCTGTAATTCAGCTACCGAAGACTTCAAAAGCTAAGTACCCCGTTGGGGACTCTCTTTCTTGCCTCAGCCGATGTCCGATAAAGTTAATAATTGCTTAACTTGTGGGAAACAAATACCTCATAAGGATTTCCACTCTTACTGCCTCCCCTGCCTAGGCCCAGACCACGACGTCTTGGCCTGTTCAGCCTGTGCTTCCTTCAACCGGCGCACTCTTAGACGTCGGGCGGAGTTTGCAGAGGAATTTTTTGGGGCTAGTTTTTCATACAATATGCCGTCGGAGACTCCGACTTCTCATTTAACAAAGAAACGGAAGGACAAGTACTGACACACGCAGGCCACGGTTTCGGCTGAAACCACGGCCAGGCCTACTGCGAGAGTCTCTGCTGAAACAGAGTCCTTGGTACTTCCGACCCCCGAAACCGCTCAACCGACAACCTCGGCCCCGGAGGCCCCTGCTGAGTCGGTTATTGAATTTCCTTCAGAAACTGGTGTCTTGGGAACTTCCGACACCATTCCTCTAGACAAAACTACACCAGCACGTTGTGCAGCTAGGCCTCCTGCATCCATGTCCATAAAGGCATTCACCAGGGCTAAAGCTGCTAAACATACAAAAGCTATGCCTCCCAGGGTTATTCCTCAGGGACCCTCTACAAGTTCACAGATTCTAACTTTAGCAGAGGACCTCATTTCCTTAATTAGGGGCTCTCAACCCCATCCGGACAGGGGCTCTCAACCCCCTCTAGACAAAAGGCCCAGGGTTGAGCCCTCTGATCCCCACTCCTCAGAGGGGGCCTCTGATGGCTCTGCTCGCTCGGACTACCAGGAGGAGGCTTTTTCGGCCTACGATGATTCTGATGCAGAGGAATCAATCCCCTCGGCCTCCCCTCCTGAAGAACTATCCTTCGGGGAGACCCTTCACACTGAGAGAGCATTTCAAATGGCAGGACCAGGAATTCTCTGATTTCAGGAAAAGATTAAGAACTTTTCTGCATTTACTTCAGCATAGACCTTTGGCTATTCCTCCTGTTTTGAATGTCATTGATGAAGTGTAGTCTGAGTCTAGCATAACCCCTGACACTCTTCCTCTGGCCCCTGTCAAACCTGATGGGTACTACAGGGTCCCGGACTCGCATCTTTTTCTTTACAAGGCCCACTCTGCTGATCCAGAAACTATTTCCCAGGGCCCTAAAGGGGTTGCAGCTGCCACTACTAAAAAATCCACTCCCCTCTGAAAGGGAGTCCAGGGCTTTAGAGAGATGGGGTAAAAAAGTGTATACTTCTGCTACTCTTTCTATGAGGGCATTAAATTGTCAATTTCATATGATACAGTACCAAGAGTATTTGTTAGATGAATTGCATAAGAAACTGTCTTCACCTGAACCCCTAGATCGCAAATCACTTCAGGAATCTGGTACATAACTCCCAGCAGGTTAGCAACCATTTCTTACAGTGTGGTTATGATGCATTGGAAGCTTCATGTAGGTCAGCTATGACAGGTGCAGTCATACGTAGGCATGCTTGGCTGAAGGAACAATCTCTGCCAGACCATGTTAAAGCTAAGCTTCTGGATGCTCCACTGGAAAAGCAAAAGTTATTTGGCTCCACTGCTCGGGAGGTCTTAAAGAAATTTGAGGAAAAGGCAAAATCTGTACAAACAGTCAAAGATTTTCTACAAGTCCAACCACCAAGATTCAGCAGAAATTGGCCTACCAAGAATTGGTCCTTTCCAGACACAGAAAGATTTCAGAGAGGCAAGAACAGGCATGCCAGAGATAGAGGGCAAGCTAGAGGCTCCTACAGAGGACGTCAATTGCAGCCTCCCAACCAGAGAGGTAGTGCAGGACCTACAACTGCTGCACAAGGACAGACTCAGTGACTTTGCTTTGACTCCGCCAACCAGGGTTCAATTAGAAGCACCTTTGGGCGGAAAGATTTCTTTATTCTCAGAAAATTGGCACAGTATTACAAGAGACAAACAGACACTGCAAATAATAAACAAAGGATACAGGTTCCATTTTCACACATTGCCAAAAAGAAAAGGCATGCCAGACCTGCTGCCAAATCAAAGGGCAGAGGCTTTGAAACAAATCTCCAACTTAATGCAAATGAAAGCTATAGAAAAGGTTCCTCTTTCAGAACAAGGCCAAGGATTTTATTCCAGACTATTCCTTGTTCCAAGAAAAGAAAATCAATGGAGGCCTATTCTCGACTTGTCCGCACTGAATACTTATCTCATTGTGCCACAATTCAAAATGCTAACTCTACAGCAACTCCTTCCCATGCTGGGCAAGGGGTCTTGGCTGGTGACTCTAGACCTCAAGGAGGCATACCTGCATGTCCCTATCAGACAAAGTTGCAGAAGACACCTCGGATTTCTTGCAGGTTCAGAGCATTATCAATTCTCAGCATTGCCCATTGGCTTATCTACTGTGCCCAGAGTATTCACGAAATGCCTGGCATCAGTAATTGCACACTGCCGACTTCAGGGGATTCAAATATACCCATATCTGGACGACTGCCTTATACAAGCGGCCAGCCAACTAACTTTGGTAAAGGACTTGAATTATGCCATCCACCTACTGCAGGCCTTGGGATATACAGTCAACATTCACAAATCAAGACTT
The DNA here is from genome assembly GCF_019279795.1 of Protopterus annectens. Taxonomy (NCBI): domain Eukaryota; kingdom Metazoa; phylum Chordata; order Ceratodontiformes; family Protopteridae; genus Protopterus; species Protopterus annectens. The sequence continues at coordinate 1,587,558,233 of NC_056735.1, read as the reverse complement.
GTTCCATCCCAAAGAATAACTTTTCTGGGTGCAGATCTAGACACAACCACCCAAAATGGCTTTTCTCAGAAGAAAAACAGACAACTACCGGATTACTTCAAGAATCTGACAAGACAAACTCAGCTGACTGCAAGGAAAATCCTGCAGGCCCTGGGTTACATGGCATCTTGCATTCTTCTGATTCCACAATCAAGGCTGCATATGAGGAAACTACAATGGTACCTAAGGAGTTTATGGACTCAGCACAGTCACAGCTTAGAAACTTTGATCCCACTCATTCCATGCCTCCCAAAGGAATTTCTGTGGTGGGTTCAAGCAAGCCAGTCAAACAGGGGTCTGCCCTTCAGCAAGCCAATAGCCAGCCAAACCATACCATTACAACGGACTCTTCAGACCACGGTTGGGGAGCACACATGGAGGGCAGATGTATTCAAGGACTATAGTCACAAAAGGAGCTACGCATGCACATAAACCAAAAGGAAATGCTGGCAGTGATGCATGCAATCGAGGCCTTCAAACTCTTTCTGCATCAAGGCCACCTGCTAATAAGGACAGACAACACCACAGTTATGTGGTACATAAACAAGCAAGGAGGCACCCATTCCTACCCTCTTTGCAGACTGGGAATGAATCTATGGGAACTTTCCTTGAAACTCAATATAGAGCTGCAATCCCAGTTTGTGCCAGGAAAAGACAATATACTGGCTGACAGCTTAAGCAGAAATATCATGGATGCACACGAATGGATGCTGCACCCAGACATCTTCCTACGGATAACACAATCATGGGGAAGGCCAGACATAGATCTTTTTGCCTCCCCCCACAATCATCATCTTAAGAAATTCTGCTCAAGGACATACCACCCACAAGCATGGAAAGTGGGACGCCCTATCTTTCAGCTGGAGAACTCTAACAGTGTATGCATTTCCACCTCTTCCATTAATGACCAAGGTCTTACTGAAGATCAGGACAGAGCAGCCAAAAGTGATTCTGATAGCTCCGGACTGGCCAAGACAGCACTGGTATCCACTGTTAAAGAGCATGTCACGCACGAAACCATGGCCTCTTCCTCAATGGCCACTTCTCCTGACACAGCACAATTACAAAACTCTGCATTCCAACCTGAAAACCTTGCAACTAACAGCCTGGAAAATACCTTGACTCCTCCTCAGGATAAGCTATCCAAGAGAGTGAAGGATATCATGGAAGCTCGCCGGCCTTCCACAAGAAAGGCATATTCAGCAAAATGGAAAAGATTTCACACTTGGAGCACCACAAAGGGCCTAGATGCGACAGTGATGAACATGGCGCGTATCCTGGAATACTTGGCAGAAATGCTCCACAATGGCCTGTCTTACTCTTCCATTAAAATTCATGCTTCAGCAATTTCAGCAGAGTACAATACTGATCCAGCTGTCTTTTCTCATCCTCTCCTAAGACAGTTTCTAAGAGGAATTAAAAACATCAATCCTCCAAGGAAACCTCCAGTGCCTACTTGGGACCTTAACTTCGTGTTGGAAAAACTAACTCTGCCTCCCTTTGAACCAGCAGCATCTGCAGAACTATAGTTCCTGTCTTGGAAGACCGCCTTCCTTCTGGCCATAACCTCAGCAAGAAGAGTATCTGAGTTACAGGCCCTCATGGCAGTACAGCCATTTCTTATTTTTCATCAGGACAGAGTCTCATTGAGAACCAATCCTTCATTTATGCCAAAGGTGGTATCCAGGGTCTCATTAAACCAAGCTATTCACCTGCCTACCTTCTTTCCAAATCCACAAAACAAAGGGGAGAAACTTCTGCACACCCTGGACATATACAGACAGTTGCGCTACTACTTGGACAGAACTAAAAGCTACAGAAAAACTGACCAGCTGTTGGTAGCATATGCTGCTGGTGCACAAGGAAAAGCAATTTCCAAACAGACAATTTCAAAATGGATAGGGAATTGCATTTGTTTTTGTTACTCCTTTCATGGAAAAGCTGTGCCAGCTAACATTAGACCTCATTCCACCAGAGCCACAGCCACCTCCACAGCCTTCTTAAGAGGGGTGGCTACCAAGGACATTTTAGAAGCTGCTACATGGAGCTCCGTGCATACATTTTCCAAGCATTACAATTTACCTTTATATTCCAGATCCAGAGCAGGCTTTGCTACGGCAGTCATGCAGGGCATTTTAGCTACACCATCCTTTATATAGATCCTGCACCCCCAGATTGGCTATGGTATTCTACCCATATGTGATGACTGCAGATGCGTCCTTGAAGGACATAGTACAGTTTTGCACCTACCATAAATGTAGATGTCTGATAGGTATGCATCTGCAGTCAGGTTTACCCTCCCTCCTTCCCCTCTTTGGTATTTATTGAGTACTTTTCCCTCTTATAGCTAGCTGGGGTTATCTGTTATGGTGCATTTGTTTTTATATATATATATATATATATATATATATATATATATATATATATATTTCTGTGCATGTTTGGAATTTATTGCATTTCTCCAAATTTAGCCTTCCTTTGAGGGCACCTGGCATCTGGGGCAAGAAACACTGAGGAAGATGGCGTCGGCTGACGCTTTTATACCCCAGGCTCTGACGCCGGGAGGGGCGACATCAGCCGACGCCGGACCCAGACTTTGGAATCCGGCCGACCGAAGGGCTGCCTGAGGCAGGACAACCCATATGTGATGACTGCAGATGCACACCTATCGGACATCTACATTTATGGTAGGTACAAAACTGTACTTTCCTGGGTGCAACAGATTACTTCAGACTCTCTTGTGTTCTTTCTGTTATCCCTTATGGTTATTTTATGGTGTGAACCCCCCTCCCCAGACCAATTTCCCCTCTCCTGTAGTTCTGCAGAATCAGTTGGATCAGGCACCATCCAGCATGTTCCAGAATACAAAAGAGGATCAGTGTTTTACTCCAGAATGTTTCTGGTTCCAGAAAAAAGGGGTCATGGAAGCCTCTCCTAGACTGCTCTTCTCAACACTTTTCTTTTTCTTGTTGCTTTTCCTTCAGACTGTTCCTCTCACTTCAAAGACCTTTCTGGTCCTCCTAGACCTGAAGGACACCTGTCTTCATATTCCCATTCCCTGTCTGTTCAGGAAGTTTACGATTCTGTGCTTCTTTCTGTCATGTTCGTTTCTCTGCTTTACCCTTTGGTCCTTCTGTGGTCCCAAGGGTATTCACCAAATGTCTGGCCCTAGTCATAGCCATTTGCAGCCTTTGGAGAATTCAGATATTCTCTTATCTGGACGACATGCTTCTCTATTCTCCTTCTCAATCTAGGCTTTTGCAGGACCTGCACTTCACCATGCTTCTTTTGCATAGTATGGGATTCACCATCAATCTCAAGAAGTCAGTTCCAAGACCACATTTTTCTGGGTTGCAGAATCCAATGTTGGTGACATTTCTTCCTTCTCCCAGGGGTTCTCTGACAGCCTACTTTTCAAGACTCTGCTTCCCCTTTCTGTCATTCCTGCAAGAGGATTTCTCAGAGCCTTGGGGTTCATGGCATCTGTCATTCCCATTCCCCCATTTGCCGAGCTTCATATGAGGATGTTTTAAATGGTACCTAAAGGCAATTTGGCTCCAGCATTGCCACCCTGTAGAGTTTCTGGTTCCCTTACTACCTTCTCTCAGATTTGAGTTTCATTGGTGGAGTCAGCAGATCTCCCTTAATCCAAGCCTGCCTTTTCAGAGTCCTTCCCCCTACTCGAGCTGTTCAGACGCTTTTGATCTGGGGTGGAGAGCTTCTTCCAGCAATCTGAAGGTAAAGGGTCTGTGGCCCCCTTCATCAGAGGTCAGACTATATCAACATAAGGGATGAGGGCACTCATTCTTGCTCTTCAGGCCTTTAATTCTCTTTGGTCTCCAGGTCCTTAAAGGTCTCATTGTCTATAAAGACTTTTAATGTGGGGGACAAGGTGGTCTTAACTTTGCAGACTAGCCCTTCTGACCTGGGACTTGGCTATCTGTCATCAGGTTTCCCTAAAAGGACATAACATGGTGGCAGAATACCTGAGCAGGTCCAGCACACAGCCTCAAAAATGGACGCTACACAGAGCGGTGTTTCTGGATATTGTACATTGGTGGTGTATTCCTTAAGTGCTTAGGCAACTTCCTCATTTCTGTTCCAGAGTCCAAAGTCCTTTGACTTGGAATATGTACTATATCCCATTTCTTGGAATGGAATGCTGCTGTATGCCTACCCTCTTCTTCTGCTTCCCGGGATCCTGCATATGGTCAGGAAAGACTCTCCCAGAGTACTCCCTTTTGGCCCAGACATCATTTGTCTCCCCCTCCTCCCCTTCTTTCACCTGCCAGGGGCAATCTTCACAAGTTACTTCACAGGATAAATCTTCTCGCACAAGACAAGCGGTCTGTCGTTCACCTTCATTTGTCCACTCTTTATTTGACACCAAGTAATAGGATTTTGATTCCTTTTAGATGCTTCTCTGAGGATATGCTTAGGGTTCTGCAAGAGGCTAGGAAAACATTCAAATCCTACGTGACTGAGTAGAAGAGCTTTTCTGTTTCTTTGTCTCTGGCATCACCAGGATCTATTCTGTGTGTTTGGAGTGGTCCCTTTGGTCCTTTTTAACTTGTAGGAACTGCTCCATATTAGCCTAGCATATTCTGTTAAAGCTCACTTGTCAGCAGTCTCGGCTCATCTGCCCTTGAACCCACCATTGAGCTCTTGTTGTGAAGGCAAACCGATGTTCTTCGTGTTTCACTGTTGCAGTCACCATATCTAGGTTATCTGCCTGCAGGTAGCCCTCAGCCGGCCTGAATACCAGAGTCTTGGATTCCTGCATCGGATGCTGTGTCTTCCTCCATGATGGCATGTCGTCAGGGATATAAAACGTGCAGCTGACGCCATTACAATAGTCTTTCCTGCCGTGCGGTGCCTGAAGCAGAAGCAAATCAGCAGACTCCTGAAATTTTCATTTTCGAGTTTCAGAACCAAAGTCTTCAAAAGTTTTCTTGCTCCAACCGATGTCAGTAAAAGTTAACAGTTGCCTTACCTGTGGAAAGCAAATACCTCATAAAGATTTTCATTTGTACTGCATTCCCTGCTTAGGTCCAGACCACAACGTCCCTCGCTGTCAAGTTTTGTGCCTTGTTCAACCCCCAAACTATTCGTCGTCTGGCTATATTTGCAGCAAATTATTTTGGTATTCTGTATCCGTACTCAGAAATGGCTTTGGTAAGCCATCAGACTACCGATATTCCGAAAAAACATAAGGATAAAGACAGACTGCGTAGGTCCACAACTGCTGACGATGCTTCCTTTAAGCTAGTTGCCAGTCCACCGTTGTTCAGTGAGGTGCTTTCACAGCCCCTGATACATGCTACTTCGGATTCGCAGGCCTCTACTGAGACCCATTGGGGGTCCGGTATGCTGCGAGATGCTTCTTCGACTATGGAACCTGCGGATGTCTCTACCTTGGATGGGTCTGGGTATTGCAGGCACTGACTTCTGAGGGTGTATTCAGGCCTACAGACTTGCATTTTAAATGGACGCCATCTTCATCCAGGCCTAAAGCACGCACCACACGTAGAATACAGACATCCAAACTACATGCTCAGGCCCATATGCCTAAAAAACAAATGCGTAGAATGGCTGAAGACCTTATTACCTTAATTAGGGGAAGCCAGCCTTCCCCCTCTAAGAGACCTATAACTTATTTGATTTTCCTTCTGATTCTTCTGATCAGGAATCTGATATTTGTTTGTTCTGATTACCAGGATTTGCCCTTATCTACCTATGAGGATTCTGATGCAGAGGATTCCATTCCTTCTGCTTCCCCTCCAGAAGATTTTTCTTTTGGTGAAACCTTTCATGCTCTTAGGGAGCATTTCTGCTGGGAAAGCCAGGATTACTCTGACTATAAAAAGAGGCTTAGGAAATTCTTACTTCTTCCTCAACACAGGCCTTTAGCTATCCCTCCTGTTCTGGACATTGTAGATGATGCTTTCCTGGAATCTAGCCTTTCCCCAGACACTTTATACCTCCAGCTCCCAGAAAACCTGACTGGTATTACAGAGTACCTGACTCTCAAGTTCCTCTTCAAGAATCCTACTACAGATCCAGATCATTTCCCAAGGACCAAAGGGCATTAAGGCTACTGCTTACAAAAATCCTACCCCTTCTGATACATTCTATAGCCTTGGACAGATTGGGTAAGAAGGTGTACACTTCTGCTACTTTGGCCATTAGGGCTTTAAATTGCCAGTTTCATATGTTGAAGTACCAGCAGCATATTATGGGACTACTTAAACAGAAAATTATGTTGATTCCTGACTGTGCTGAACACAAAGAATTACAGGATTTAATGCATTCTGGAGAACAAGTTGGTAAACATATTTTGTAATGTGTTTTTTGACTCTTTAGAAGCATCTTGCAGGGCTGCTGTCACTGAGTCTGTACTTTGAAGGCATGCTTGGCTTATGGAGCAAAACTTGCCAAATCCTGTTAAAGCTAAGTTATTGGATTCTCCCTTAAACCAAGACCGCCTATTTGGCTACAAAGAAGAATTTGTCCTCAAAAAGATGGAGGAAAAAGCTAAGTCTATGCAAACTGTTAAAGATTTCCTGCAAGTGCAGCCTCCCAGATTTCGTAGGCATTGGCCTTCAAAGAATTTGTCCTTTCCAGTCTCTTCCAGGCCTTCTCAGTCCAAACCCAGGAACAGCAGACCACCTAGGTTACAGTCTCAGGCTACGCACAGGCCTAAGCAGTGGAGGGCTCCCACTTCCAAAGCAGGGAGTAGTAAGACACCCCCCCCCCTACGGAAAAATGGCACAATGACTTAACCTTAACCCTTCCAAGCCCTGCTCAACTACCTGCTCCCTTAGGAGGAAAGCTCGCCCTGCATGCAAAAAACTGGGAACTCATTACGCAGGGCAGATGGGTTTTGAATATAGTTTCCAAAGGATAAGATTCCACTTCCAACCCCCTAACGGTTGGCCAGAACTACTCCCAAATCTCAGTGGGCAGAGGCTCAGCAGCAGGTTCTCTCACTAAGTATCAAGGCTATTCAACCTGTCCCAGCAGAAGAAAGGCGACAAGGTTTTTATTAAAGACTTTTCCTGGTACCCAGAAAAGACCGCTCCTGGTGCTGTATCCTGGACCTCTCTATTCTAAACACTTTTTTGCTAATCCCAAAATTCAAAATGCTAACACTTCAACAGCTGCTTCCTATGCTAGGTAAAGATGCCTGGTTGGCAACCTTAGACTTAAAGGAAGCATACCTGCACATTCCAGTAAGAGAATCTTGCAGGAAATACCTACGCTTCAGGGCAACCTCCATGCGCTATCAGATGTTCATTGTGTTTCACTGTTGCAGTCATTACATTTGGGTAATCTGCTGGCAGGTTGCCCTTAGTCAACCTGATTAACAAAGTCTTGGGTCCTGCGTCAGTTGCTGTCCCTTCTTCCATGACTGCAGTTCGACAGGGGCATAAATCATGCAGCCGACGCCATTACATCAGTCTTTCTTGCCGCGTGGTGCCCGAAGCAGAAGCAGTTTGCAAGTGCCAGTCGGCCGACTCCTGAAATTTTCGTTTTCGAGTTTCAGAACCGAAGTCTTCCACTTAAAGCCAAGTACCCCGTTGGGGTAACTTTTTCTTGCTCCTTACTGATGTCAGTAAAAGTTAATAATTGTATTACTTGTGGGAAGCAAATACCTCATAAGGATTTTCATTTGTACTGTATTCCTTGCCTAAGCCCTGACTACAACGTACCTTGCTGTCGGTTTTGTGCTTTATTTAGTCAGTCATCTGTACATTTTTGCTTCAAAATATTTCGGTTCACTGGACAGGAATACCGAAAAAAAACGCAAAGAAAGAGGCCATTGAGGTTCAAAACTGCCGACTATGCTTCTCCTAAGGCAGTCGCCAGTTCGCCGGTACTCAGTGAGGTGCTTTTGCAGCCCCTGATTTCCACTACTTCTGATTCGCAGGCCTCTACTGAGACCCATTCTGAGTCCGTCTGGTATGCTGCGAGATGCTTCACCTGTGGAACCCGCGGATGTCTCTACTTTGGATGGGTCCGGAGCCGCTGAGCAATCACCGGCTTCTGAAGGTGTATTAAGGCCTACAGACTTGCATATTAAACAGACTCAACCTTCAGTGCTAAGGCCTAAATCTCGATCTATGTCTAAAAAAAATGACGCCCAGGCCACATGTTCAGGCCCCTATGCCTAAAAAACAAATGATCAAAATGGCTGAAGATTTAATTACTCTAATCAGGTGTAGTCGACACCCCTCCTCCAAGAGGCCTAGGATTGAATTTGACTGTGAATCTTCTGAACAGGACTCTGTTTCTTCTGACTCTTCTAATGATCTGGATTTGTCCACACCTAGTTATGAGGACTCTGATGCAGAGAATTCCATTCCCTCTCCTTCTCCGCCTGAGGATTTCTCTTTTGGGGAAACTTTACATACCTTAAGGGAGCATTTCCACTGGTTAAAGTCAGGATTTCTCTGACTCCAAAAAGAGGCTTAGGGATTTCCTTCTTCCTCAGCATAGGCCTTTGGCTGTACCTCCTATACTAGATATTGTTGTGTTTTCGGAATCCAGTATGGCCACTGATTCCCTGCCTGCAGCCCCTAGCAAACCAGACTGGTACTACAGGGTTCCCGAGTCCCACAAATTCTTTTTTAAAAATCCTGTTGCGGACCCTGAAACCATTTCTCAGGGCCCCAAGGGCATTAAGGCTTCAACTGCTAAAAATCCTACCTCTTCTGATTGACTCCAGGGCGCTGTATAGATGGGGAAAAAGTTTTATACTTCTGCAACCTTAGCAATCAGGGCTTTAAACTGTCAATTCCATATGCTAAAATATCAACAGCATATCATGGGAGTGCTTAAACAGCAAATGATGATTTCTGACTGTGGGGAATAAAGATTTGCAGGATTTGTTGCATTCAGCTGAACAAGTTGGCAGTTTTGATTCCTTAGAGGCCTCTTGTAGGGCTGCTGTTACTGGGTCTGTGCTTAGAAGGCATGCTTGGCTTAAGGAACATTCTCTGCCTGATCATGTTAAACCAAAACTTTTGGATGCTCCTTTACAGCAGGACCGCTTATTTGGCAATAAGGCTGAAGAAGTTCTAAAGATGGAAGATAAAGCTAAATCTATGCAAACTGTGAAAGATTTCTTTCAAGTGCAACCTCCTAAATTTAGTAGGCATTGGCCTACTAAGAACTGGTCCTTTCCAGCTCCTTCCAGAGCCACTACGGCCAAACCCAGACATTCCAAAACAACCAGGTTTCAGTCCCAAGGGACTTTCAGAACTAAGCAATGGGGTGCTTCCACTTCCAAATCTGGAAGCAACAAGGCACCACCCTATGGTAAACAGTCTCAATGACTTCCCTTTGAAATTACCAAGCACTTACCTCTTAGCCGCCCCTTTGGGGGGGAAACTGGCTCTTGATTCAAGAAACTGGCAACTTATAACCTAGGACAAATGGGTTTTAAATATAGTGTCCCAGGGATACAGATTTCATTTCCACACTTTGCCAACACCAAACGGGTGGCCAGACCTGTCCCCAAATCAGTGGGCAGAGGCTCGGAAACAAGTGCTTTCCCTCCT
>NC_056735.1:1587510309-1587548131 GCF_019279795.1 Protopterus annectens | reverse complement strand
TTTGGCCCGACCTCAAGGAGGCATACCTGCATGTCCCTATCAGACAAAACTGCAGAAGATACCGCCGATTCATAGCTGGTTCAATGCACTATCAATTCTCTGCACTGCCCTTTGGCTTATCTACTGCGCCCAGGGTCTTCACAAAGTGCCTGGCACCAGTAATTGCATTTTGCAGACAGAAAGGAATTCAGATTTATCCGTACCTGGACGACTGTCTGATTCAAGCAGAGAGCAAGGACATGCTTCTAAAGCGTCTGGCGTTTGTAAAAAAGTTAAGTTGCCTAGGGTACACAGTAAACGAAAAGAAATCAAAACTAGTGCTCTCACAAGAGATAATATTTCTGGGTGCCAGCTTGAATACAACGGCCCAGATGGCGTATCTCACGCCAGATAAGCAAGGACAACTGACTCAATATTTTCAGTTGATGGCAACAAGAGCCCAACTCCCTGCAAGAAAAATTCTGCAGGCCTTTGGTTACATGGCATCTTGCATACTACTAATTCCATATGCCAGACTGCATATCAGGAAACTACAGTGGTACCTAAAGAGTGTCTGGTCTGAACACTGTCAAAGTTTGGAAACAGTTATACCACTAATTCCTTGCCTTCAACAGGAGTTTCGATGGTGGGCTCAAGCTTGTCACCTCAACAAGGGACAGCCTTTTACTCAACCCACAGCCAGGCAAACACTGACAAACAGATGCATCGGATTACGCCTGGGGAGCACACATGGCAGGAAAATGTATTCAGGGCAAGTGGCCCGCAGAACAAAGGCATCTTCACATCAATCAAAAAGCGATGCTAGCTGCACAAAATGCCCTTATAGCCTTCAAGGACCTGCTGCATCCAGGACAACTACTACTAAAGACAGACAACACCACAGTTATGTGGTACATAAACAAGCAAGGGGGCACTCACTCTTATCCCCTCTGCAGACAAGCCATGACCTTGTTGAACGCAGCTCTAAACTATCAAGTTCATCTGCAAGCACAATTCCTGCCAGGAGAGAAAAACACACTGGCAGACGACTTAAGCAGAAACATCATGGATCCCCACGAATGAGAATTGAATCCACAAACATTCAGAATGATAACACAGAAATGGTGGAGCCCGGACATAGATCTGTTTGCATCCCCAATGAACTGCCAGCTACAGAAATTCTGCACAAGGACTTACCATCCACAAGCATGGAAAATGGATGCCCTCTCATTCAGCTGGAAAAACCTACAAGTATATGCTTTTCCACCACTACCTCTCCTTCCAAAGGTACTCATAAAAGCCAGGCGTGAAGAGCCAAAGATGATCCTGATTGCACCAGACTGGCCACGCCAGCACTGGTACTCAATCTTAAAGAACTTAGCACAAGGACCACCCTGGATTTTGCCTCAAATCCCACATCTGCTGACTCAGCGCAACAATCAGATACTTCACAGCCAGCTAAAGACTTTAAACCTAGCTGCATGGAAGATTCCTTAGTCAAGCAAGCAATGCCCCTCTCCAAAGCTGTTATGGATGTCATTCTGGAGGCCAGAAGGCCTAGTACCAGGAAAGCCTATTTGGATAAGTGGAAGAGATTCTGTGCCTGGAACCAGGCTCACAGCCTTGACCCTCTTGTCCCAAATATTCCTCAGATACTACAATATTTAACTGAGATGCTGGACAAAGGCCTTTCCTTTTCATCCATCAAGATCCACGCCTCTGTCATCTCTGCTCATTACAACACGGATCCACCAATTTTCTCTAATCCTTTGCTAAAACAGTACCTCAGAGGGGCTAAAAACATAAGACCGCCCCGTAGAGCACCTACTTCAACTTGGGACCTCAACTTCATGTTGGAAAATTAACTTTACCTCCTTTTGAGCCAGCTAACACAGCAGATTTAAAATATATCTCTTGGAAAGCTGCTCTGCTTCTGGCAATAACATCAGCACAAAGAGTTTCAGAATTACAGGCACTAATGGCAGTGAAACCTTTCATCATTTTCCACCAAGACAGGGTGTCTTTAAGAACTAACCCTATGTTTATGCCAAAGGTGGTATCAAGTGTGGCTCTAAACTAAACTATTCACTTGCCAACTTTTTATCCAAATCCACAGAATAAAGGGGAGAGACTACTGCATTCTTTGGACATACACAGGCAGTTACGCTTCTACTTGGACAAAACCAAAGCTTTCAGAAAATCTGAACAATTATTGGTAGCATATGCTGCAGGAGCACAGGGAAAAGCCATTTCAAAACAGACCGTTTCAAAATGGATAGGACACTGTATACGTTTCTGCTATAAACACCATGGGAAACCTGTACCTAACAGCATTAGATCTCACTCCACCAGGAAACCTGTACCTAACAGCATTAGATCTCACTCCACCAGGACAACAGCCACTTCAACTGCCTACCTCAGAGGAGTACCTACCAAGGATATTTTGGAAGCAGCAACTTGAGTTCTGTACATACCTTCACCAAGCATTACCATCTGCCACTATACTGTAAATCCAGAGCTGGCTTCACCACTGCAGTGCTGCCGGGCCTTATAGCCACCCCTAATGCCTTATAGAATCAGCCACCCTACCTCAGCTTTGGGATTCTACCCAAGTGTAATTACTGCAGCAGTGTAATACGATTAACATAGTATAGTTTTGTACCCATCATAAAAGTAGATGTTCGAGTGTGTATACACTGTTGCAGTCATGACTGTAGGGTTCTCCCCTGCCGGCAGGTGGTCCTCGGTTGGCCAGAATCCCAAAGTCTGGGTCCGGCGTCGGCTGTTCAACCATGCTCCCTGATGTCGGAGCGCCAGGAGTACAAAGCTGACAGCTGACGCCATGTTCTCCAGTCTTTCTTGCCGTGCGGTGATAGCAGTTCCCAAGTGCCGGTCAGCTGACTCCTGACAATCTTTTCTGAAAAACTTCAGTCGGAAGACTTTCTCCTACTCAACGCTAAGTACCCAGTTAGGGAAACTTTTTCTTGCTCCAGTCCGATGTCAGAAAAAGTTAATAACTGTATTTCATGTGGGAAGCAAATACCTCATAAGGATTTTCATTCTTACTATATTCCTTGCTTAGGCCCTGACCACGACGTAGCTAGTTGTCTGTTTTGTGCTAGATTCAATCAATGTACAATTAAACGAAGGTACAATTTTGCATTTCATTACTTCGGTAGGCGTTTTAATTACAAAATGTCGTCTGATACGGTTCCGGCTACCGGAGTTCACAAACGAAGCGAGGACAAAGACAGGCCTCCGAGGTCCAAATCTGATATCATCGCACAAGCGGAGCCAGCTTCAGGTTCGGCCGTCGTCAGTGAGGCGCTTTTGCAGCCCCTGTCGTCGGCCATTTCGGAACCGATGGCCAAAATGGACTCTCATGAGGAGCCAACCCGGCCTTTAAATAGCTCTATTGCAGGACCTTCGGACAATGCTCCTTCGGATGGGCCCGGAGCCGCTGTGCAGGTACCGGCTTCTGAAGGGGCTTTCAGGCCTATTCAGCTTCTAATAAAGGCAAAGCCAAAGACAAAGGCAAAGACTCCTTCCAAATCAAAGACTGCAACACAGGCCTCTTCTGAACCGGCTCCCAAGTCAGACTGCAACACAGGCCTCTTCTGAACCGGCTCCCAAGTCACAGAAACAGTTACTTAAGATGGCGGAGAATTTACTTACTATGATTAGGGGTTCACATCCCCCTCCAGATAAAAGGCCAAGGCAGGAAGTTTATTATGATTCCTCTGATCAGGCTTCAGTTACTTAAGATGGCGGAGGATTTACTTACTATGATTAGGGGTTCACATCCCCCTCCAGATAAAAGGCCAAGGCAGGAAGTTTATTATGATTCCTCTGATCAGGCTTCTGTTTCTTCAGTTTCTTCTGACCAGGAATATTCTTTCCCTCCTTATGAGGATTCTGATGCTGAGGAATCCATTCCTTCAGCTTCTCCCCCTGAGGATTTCTCTTTTGGGGAAACTTTGCATGAAATGAGGGAACATTTCCACTGGGAAGGACAGGAGTATTTGGAATCTAAGAAAAGACTAAGGGATTTTTTTCTTCCCCAACATAGACCCCTGGCTATTCCTCCTATTTTGGATATTGTGGATGATGCTTTTTCAGAGGCTAACTTAACCCCTGACTCTTTTCCTCCTGCTCCTGTTAAGCCTGATAGATATTACAGGGTTCCTGATTCCCACCAGTTTTTATACAAGAACCCTACTGCTGACCCTGAAACCATTTCTCAGGGTCCTAAGGGAGTTAAGGCCGCTTCTGCTAAAAACCCCATTCCCACTGAGAAGGATTCTATATCTTTAGAAAGATGGGGCAAAAAAGTGTACACTTCTGCTACTTTATCTATTAGGGCTTTAAACTGTCAGTTTCATATGCTGAAATACCAGCAATTTCTCTTGTCTGTTTTAAAACAAAAGCTTACTTCCATTTCTGCCTGTGCAGATAAGGAATTACATGACTTAATGCATGCCACTGAACAAGTTGGGAAGCATGGTTTACACTGTGGATTTGATGCATGGTTTACACTGTGGATTTGATGCATGGTTTACACTGTGGATTTGATGCCTTGGAGGCTTCTTGTAGGGCTGCTGCCTCTGGCACAGTAATTAGAAGGCATGCATGGTTGAAGGAACAAAATTTGCCAGAACAAGTAAAAGCTAAATTACTGGATGTTCCCGTTCAGCATAATGTTTTGTTTGGATCAAAAGCTGAAGAGGTGATTAAAAAGATGGAGGACAAGGCAAAATCCATGCAAACAGTTAAAGATTTCTTACAAGTACAGCCACCCAGATTTAGCAGGAATTGGCCTTCAAAAAATTGGTCCTTTCCCAATTCAGACAGGCCTCAGAGGGGTAGATACAGACGCTCCCGAGGAAGGCCTCAAACACAAGCCTCTTATAGGCCAAGACAGTGGACTGCATCCACCCCTAGGGGAGGAAGAGGACAGGTCGCAAACTCATAGGTAACACTCAATGACTCCCTCTGTTGGGCTGCAGGAACTTCTTGCCTGGAAGCCCCTCTCGGAGGAAAACTTTCTCTTTTTCATCGAAATTGGACTCGTATAACCCAAGACAAGTGGTTTCTGGATGTGGTTTCAAGAGGTTACAAATTCCATTTTCATACCCTACCAAGGTCAAGCGGGTGGCCAGACCTTCCAAAACATCAGTGGACAGAGGCCTTAAACCAGGTGGAAGCTCTTTTGGCTATGAAAGCCATAGAATTAGTTCCACTTTCAGAGATGGGACAAGGTTTTTACTCGAGGCTCTTTCTAGTCCCCAGGAAGCAAAATTCATGGAGACCCATTCTGGATCTGTCAGTCTTGAACACCTTTCTAGAGATTCCAAAATTCAAGATGCTTACTCTACAGCAGCTATTTCCAATGCTGTCCAAAAATGAATGGATGGTAACTTTGGATTTAAAGGAGGCATATTTACACATTCCCATCAGGCAGGAACGCAGTAAATACCTCAGGTTCAAGGCCGGATTGAGGCACTTTCAATTCTTTGCGCTGCCCTTTGGATTGTCTACTGCGCCCAGGGTCTTCACCAAATGCCTGGCTCCAGTAGTAGCTTACTGCAGACTCAAGGGACTTCAAATTTACCCTTATCTGGACAACTGTCTTATTCAGGCAGACAGCAAGGAGGTCTTACTCCAGCATCTACGGTTTGTTCAGGATCTCCTCCGGTTCCTGGGATTCACTGTAAACAGTCAAATTTGACAACCTCACAACAGATAATTTTTCTGGGCGCTTCTTTAAGCACAACAACTCAGATGGCATTTCTGACATACGAAAAACAGTTTCAGCTGGCTTCAACTTTCAAAACCTTGGCAACCTTAACTCAGCTTTCTGCAAGGAGATTCCTGCAGGCTTTGGGTTACATGGCCTCCTGCATCCTTCTCGTACCATATGCAATACTACACATGAGGAAAATACAGTGGTACCTAAAAAGTGTATGGTCTCAGCATTGCCACAGTTTAGACATACTGATCTCCGTCCTGCCTTGTCTTCAAAAGGAATTCCTTTGGTGGTCCAAGGCATGTACTCTAAACAAAGGGAAACCCTTCTGTCTGCCTCCTGCCACTCCGATTCTAACCACGGACGCCTCTGATTATGCATGGGGAGCTCATTTTCAGGGCAACTGTCTGCAGGGCCTTTGGACAAAGGATCAGAAGCACCTGCATATCAATTTAAAGGAAATGTTAGCCGTTCAGAAAGCTCTAATGGCCTTCAGGAATCTTCTACAACCAGGACAACTACTGATACGGACAGACAACACTACAGTTATGTGGTACATAAACAAGCCAGGGGGATCTCATTCCTACCCCCTTTGCAGACTAGCCATGGATGTATGGAACACAGCTCTAGCTTGCAATCTGGACCTTCAAGCTCAGTTTCTACCAGGGAAGCAAAACTTCCTGGCAGACAGTCTGAGCAGAAACCTTTTGGATCCACACGAGTGGATGCTGGACACCGAAATATTCCGGATGATAACAGCAGTCTGGGGATGGTCCTCATATAGACCTCTTTACATCCCATCTCAATCATCAACTACAGAATTTTTGCACCAGGACTTTCCACGAACAAGCTTGGAAAGTGGATGCACTATCTTTCAGTTGGAGAAACCTCTTGGGATATGCCTTTCCGCCTCTTCCTCTTCTTCCACGGGTTTTATTAAAGATCAAACAGGACAAGCCCAAGATGATAATCTTGCTGGTCCCAAATTGGCCTGTCTGGAGCCCCCTTGGGTCTTACCACAGACTCCAAACCTTCTGTCCCAATATCAGGGTCAGGTTCTACACTCCCATGTCAGAACTCTCAGCCTGGTGGCCTGGTTAATCCAGGGTCTTTGATTCCTTCTGTCCTACCCAAGCAGGTTATGGATGTCATTTTAGAAGCCAGACGTCCTAGCACTAGAAAAT
This sequence comes from Protopterus annectens, assembly GCF_019279795.1. NCBI lineage: Eukaryota > Metazoa > Chordata > Ceratodontiformes > Protopteridae > Protopterus > Protopterus annectens. The sequence goes on along the minus strand of NC_056735.1, from coordinate 1,587,541,222 downwards.
CTTATGCAGGAAAATGGAAAAGATTTTGTTCCTGGATGCAGGCTCAGAATTCTGATCCTCTTCTTCCTAACATTCCTTTGATTTTACTTTACCTGACAGATCTCTTACATAAGGGTCTCTCTTTCTCTTCCATTAAGATACATGCCTCTGCTATTTCCGCTCATTATAATACAGACCCTCCAATCTTTTCCCACCAGCTCATGAGACAGTTTCTCAGAGGAGCTAAGAACTTAAGACCTCCTAGATCTCCTCCCATTCCTGCTTGGAATCTCAACTATGTTTTGGAAAAGCTCACCTTACCTTTTTTTGAGCCTGCTGCCTCTTCTGACATCAAGTTTTTATCTTGGAAAACAGCCATCCTGTTAGCCCTGACCTCTGCCAGGAGAGTTTCAGAGTTGCAAGCTCTTATGGCTGTGGAACCTTATATTATTTTTCATCAAGACACGTGAGGACTAATCCTACATTCATGCCCAAGGTGGTTTCCAAAGTGGCTTTAAATCAAGCTATCCACTTGCCAACTTTTTTCCCCACTTCTCAAAATAAAGGGGAAAAGGATCTTGCATTCCTTGGATGTACACAGACAACCACGTTTTTACCTGGACAGAACCAAGAACATCAGAAAATCAGAGCAATTGTTTGATGTCCTTCAAGGATGCATCTGCAGTCATCACATATGGGTTGTCCTGCCTCAGGCAGCCCTACGGTCAGCCGGATTCCAAAGTTTGGGTCTGGCGTCTGCTGATGTCGCCGTTTCCCCGACGTCAGAGCGCCTGGGGTATAAAAGCGTCAGCCGACGCCATCTTCCTCAGTCTTTCTTGCCGCGTGGTGCCCGAAGCAGAAGCAGTTCGCAAGTGCCGGTCGGCCAGCTCCTGTAATTCAGCTACCGAAGACTTCAAAAAGCTAAGTACCCCGTTGGGGACTCTTTCTTGCCTCAGCCGATGTCAGATAAAATGAATAATTGCTTAACTTGTGGGAAACAAATACCTCATAAGGATTTCCACTCTTACTGCCTCCCCTGCCTAGGCCCAGACCACAACGTCTCGGCCTGTTCAGCCTGTGCTTCCTTCAACCGACGCACTCTTAGACGTCGGGCGGAGTTTGCAGAGGAATTTTTTGGGGCTAGTTTTGCTTACAATATGCCGTCGGAGACTCCGGCTTCCCATTTAAGAAACGGAAGGACAAGGACCGACACGCGGGCCGCGGTTTCGGCTGAAACCACGGCCAGGCCTACCGCGAGTGTCTCGGTCTCGGCTGAAACACCCTTGGTACTTCCATCCACCGAAACCGCTCAACTGACAACCTCGGCCCCGGAGGCCCCTGCTGAGCCCTGCTGAGTCGGTTATTGAATTTCCTTCAGAAACTGGTGTTTTGGAAACTTCTGACACCATTCCTCTAGACAAAACTACACCAGCACGTGGTGCAGCCAGGCCTCCTGCATCCATATCCATGAAGGCATTCACCAGGGCTAAAGCTGCTAAACACACAAAAACTATGCCTCCCAGGGTTATTCCTCAAGGACCCACTACAGGGTCACAGATTCTAAGTTTAGCAGAGGACCTAATTTCCTTAATTAGGGGCTCTCAGCTCAATCCGGACAGGGGCTCTCAACCTCCTCCAGACAAAAGGCCCAGGGTTGAGCCCTCTGATCCCCACTCCTCAGAGGAGGCCTCTGATGGCTCTGCTCTCTCGGACTACCAGGAGGAGGCCTTTTCGGCCTACGAGGATTCTGATGCAGAGGAATCTATCCCCTCTGCCTCCCCTCTGGAGGAACTTTCCTTCGGGGAGACCCTGCACACTTTGAGAGAGCATTTCAAATGGCAGGGCCAGGAATTCTCTGATTCCAGGAAGAGATTAAGAACCTTTCTGCATTTACCTCAGCATAGACCTTTGGCTATTCCTCCTGTTTTGAATGTCATTGATGATGTGTACTCTGAGTCTAGCATAACCCCTGACACTCTTCCTCCGGCCCCTGTCAAACCCGATAGGTACAACAGGGTCCCGGACTTGCATCACTTTCTTTACAAAGCCCACTCTGCTGACCCAGAAACTATTTCCCAGGGCCCTAAAGGGGTTGCAGCTGCCACTGCTAAAAATCCACTCCCCTCTGAAAGGGAGTCCAGGGCTTTAGGGAGATGAGGTAAAAAAGTGTATACTTCAGCTACTCTTTCTATGAAGGCATTAAATTGTCAGTTTCATATGATACAGTACCAAGAGTATTTGTTAGATGAATTGCATAAGAAACAGTCTTCTCCTGAACCCCTAGATCGCAAATCACTTCAGGATCTGGTACATAACTCCCAGCAGGTTAGCAACCATTACTTGCAGTGTGGTTATGATGCATTGGAAGCTTCATGTAGGTCAGCTATGAGAGGTGCAGTCATACGTAGGCATGCTTGGCTGAAGGAACAATCTCTGTCAGACCATGTTAAAGCTAAACTTCTGGATGCTCCACTGGAAAAGCAAAAGTTATTTGGCTCCACTGCTCAGGAGGTCTTAAAGAAATTTGAGGAAAAGGCAAAATCTGTACAAACAGTCAAAGATTTTCTACAAGTCCAACCGCCAAGATTCAGCAGAAATTGGCCTGCCAAGAATTGGTCCTTTCTGGACACAAAGATTTCAGAGAAGCAAGAACAGGTGTGCCAGAGGTAGAGGGCAAGCTAGAGGCTCTTACAGAGGACATCAATGGCAGCCTCCCAACCAGAGAGGTAGTGCAGGACCTACAACTGCTGCACAAGGACAAACCCAATGACTTCACTTTGACTCCGCCAACCAGGGCTCAATTAGAAGCACCTTTGGGCGGAAAGTTTTCTTTATTCTCAGAAAATTGGCACAGTATTTCAAGAGACAAATGGACACTGCAAATAATAGACAAAGGATACCGGTTCCATTTTCACACATTACCAAACAGAAAAGGCATGCCAGACCTGCCATCAAATCAAAGGGCAGAGGCTTTGAAACAAATCTCCAGCTTAATGCAAATGAAAGCTATAGAAAAGGTTCCTATTTCAGAACAAGGCCAAGGATTTTATTCCAGACTATTCCTTGTTCCAAGAAAAGAAAAACAATGGAGGCCTATTCTCGACTTGTCCGCACTGAATACTTACCTCATCGTGCCAAAATTCAAAATGCTGACTCTACAGCAACTCCTTCCCATGCTGGGCAAGGGGTCTTGGCTGGTAACTCTGGACCTCAAGGAGGCATACCTGCATGTCCCTATCAAAGTTGCAGAAGACACCTCAGATTTCTTGCCGGTTCAGAGCATTATCAATTCTCAGCATTGCCCTTTGGCTTATCTACTGCGCCCAGAGTATTCACGAACTGCCTGGCATCAGTAATTGCACATTGCAGACTTCAGGGGATTCAAATATACCCATACCTGGACGACTGCCTCATACAAGCGGACAGCCAGCAAACGCTGGTAAAACACTTAAACTGTGCCATCCGACTACTACAGGCCTTGGGATACACAGTCAACATTCAGAAATCAAGACTTGTTCCATCCCAACCAATAATTTTCCTGGGTGCAAAACTGGATACAAACACCCAAACGGCTTTTCTCACAGAAGAAAAACAAGCACAATTACCGGTTTATTTCAGAAATCTGACAACACAAACCCAGCTAACTGCAAGGAAAATCCTGCAGGCCCTGGGTTTCATGGCATCTTGCATTCTTCTGATTCCACAAGCAAGGCTGCATATGAGGAAACTACAATGGTACCTAAGGAGTCTATGGTCTCAGCACAGTCACAGCCTAGAAACTTTGATCCCCCTCATTCCATGCCTTCAAAAGGAATTCCTGTGGTGGGCAAAAGAAAGCCAGTCAAACATGGGCCTGCCTTTCAGCAAGCCACATATCAGCCAAACCATTACAACGGACGCCTCAGACCATGGATGGGGAGCGCACATGGAGGGCAGATGCATTCAAGGACAATGGACACAAAAAGAATTGCATCTGCACATCAATCAAAAGGAAATGCTGGCAGTGATACATTCCATCGAGGCCTTCAAGCACTTCCTGCACCAAGGTCACCTGTTAATAAAGACAGACAATACCACAGTTATGTGGTACATAAACAAGCAAGGGGGTACCCATTCATACCCTCTTTGCAGGCTGGCAATGAATCTGTGGGAACTTTCCCTAAAACTCAATATAGAGCTACAATCCCAGTTCTTACCAGGAAAAGACAATGTACTGGCGGACAGCCTGAGCAGAAACATCATGGATCCACACGAATGGATGTTGCACCCAAATATCTTTCTCCAGATAACACAATCATGGGGAAGGCCGGACATAGATCTTTTTGCCTCCCACCACAACCATCAACTGAGGAAATTTTGCACAAGGACATACCATCCTCAAGCATGGAAAGTGGACGCCCTCTCCTTCAGCTGGAATACTCTAACAGTATATGCATTCCCACCACTGCCATTAATGACCAAGGTCTTACTGAAGATCAGGACAGAGCAACCAAAAGTAATTCTGATAGCTCCGGACTGGCCAAGACAACACTGGTGCCCACTGTTAAGGAGCATGTCACACACGAAACCTTAGCCTCTACCACAATGGCCACTTCTGACACAGCACAATTACAAGACTGCACTCCAGCCTAAAAACCTTACAGCTGACAGCCTGGAAGATTCCTTGACTCCTCGCCAGGATAAACTATCCAAGAGGGTACAGGATGTCATCATGGAAGCCCGGCGGCCTTCCACAAGAAAAGCATATTCAGCAAAATGGAAAAGATTTCGTACCTGGAACACCGCAAAGGGTCAAGATCCGACAGTGATGAGCATTCCACATATTATGGAATACTTGGCTGAAATGCTCCATAATGGCCTTTCTTATTCCTCCATAAAGATTCATGCTTCAGCAATTTCAGCAGAGTACAACACTGATCCACCTGTATTCTCTCATCCTCTGCTAAGGCAGTTTCTAAGAGGGATAAAAAACATCAACCTTCCAAGGAAACCACCAGTGCCTACATGGGACCTTAACTTCATGTTGGAAAAATTAACTCTTCCTCCCTTTGAACCAGCAGCATCTTCAGAACTACAATTCCTGTCTTGGAAGATTGCCTTCTTTCTGGCCATAACCTCAGCAAGAAGAGTATCTGCGTTACAGGCCCTCATGGCAGTACAGCCATTTCTCATTTTTCATCAGGACAGAGTCTCTTTGAGAACCGATCCTTCATTCATGCCAAAGGTGGTATCCAGGGTTTCACTGAACCAAGCTATACACCTGCCTACCTTCTTTCCAAATCCACAAAATAAAGGAGAGAAACTTCTGCATACTTTAGACATCCACAGACAGTTGCGCTACTACTTGGACAGAACTAAGACTCACAGAAAAACTGACCAACTCTTTGTAGCATATGCTGCTGGTGTACAAGGAAAAGCAATTTCCAAACAGACAATTTCAAAATGGATAGGAAATTGCATTCGGTTCTTTTACTCCTTTCATGGAAAAGCTGTGCCAGCTAACATAAGGCCTCATTCCACCAGAACAACAGCCACCTCCACAGCCTTCTTAAGAGGGGTGGCTACAAAGGACATCTTAGAAGCTGCTACATGGAGCTCCGTGCATACATTTTCCAAGCATTACAACCTGCCCTTGTATTCCAGATCCAGTGCAGGCTTTGCTACTGCAGTCCTGCAGGGCATGTTAGCTACACCATCCTTTTCTTAGGTCCTACCTCCCCCAGCTTGGCTATGGTATTCTACCCATATGTAAGGACTGCAGATGCATCCTTGAAGGACATAGTACAGTTTTGTACCTACCATAAATGTAGATGTCCGATAGGTATGCATCTGCAGTCAGGTTTTCCCTCCCTCCTACCCCTCTGTGGTATACTTTGGGTACCTATCCTTCATTGTAGCTAGCTGGGGTTATCTTTTATGGTGTATTTGTTTTTTATTGCTGTACATGTTTGGAATTTTTTTTTTCTCCAAATTTAGCCTTATTTAGAGGGCAACTGGCATCTGGGGCAAGAAAAACTGAGGAACATGGCGTCGGCTGACGCTTTTATATCCCAGGCGCTCTGACGTCGGGAAGGGGGAGACATCAGCCGACGCCGGGCCCAGACTTTGGAATCCGGCCGACCGAGGGGCTGCCTGAGGCAGGACAACCCATATGTAAGGACTGCAGATGCATACCTATCGGACATCTACATTTATGGTAGGTACAAAACTGTACTTTTTGCCTTATGGGCTGTGGTTGACTGGCACATTGAATCTGTGGGCTATTTGTCATTTGGGTTGCGTTGGAGGGGTGGAAGTTGCTTGCGTTTCTGCTTTGGAGGTCTCTTTTGCTTGAGCAGATTATTTTTGAGAGCCTCTGCAAATGTTTTTGTTTCTATGTGTGGATCTTGGTTGTATAGGTTTAGTGGGACTATGAGTTGTGGTTGGTTCAAGTGTTTACATTCTCCTCTTGACTGTCAAGTTCAGTCTTGGTTGGAGAGAGCTTTACCTTCAGTTTGGCTAAATAAGTGCATCTCACAGGTTGTAGTGTTGGGTGGTAGGAGGAGAGGACTGTTTGTGTACATGAGACAATTGATACATTGCCCCAAGATGTCCAGATTCATCAGGTAGACGGGAGAGAATACTGGGAGCTGACCCTTGCCTGAATAAAAAAAAAAAATACTTTCTTCTCGACAAGTGAGGAAAGTGAGTACAAGAGCGGTTTTTCTCTAAGCAAGTGAGGAAAGTAAGTACAAAAACTGATCTGAAGTAGGAGAATTCATTTGTCATCAACCTGTGGGTATGGATCCGATATCGGATCCGAACCGGCATGGTTTATCCAGCTATGGATCCGAGCTCCTAGCTCCTCCCCTCACCCATAATGCCCTGCTCTCCCTACATGACCTCAGATCTAGTTTGCCGCGCATGGTGAAGGCTGGGTCGTCAGAGCTCCTAAAGCTAAGTTGTTATATTCTTATTAAAGGGTTTTAAAATTGTTTAAACTTTAAATTTGTGTGAAAGATATAGGTTCCCCTTCTGTTTTTATCTTTTTTGGGTTAATTTAATTTAGTTTTTACCCTCCCCTCGCTGGTTCGTAGTGTGTGTGTGTGTGTGTGTGTGTGTGTGTGTGTGTGTGTGTGTGTGTGTGTGTTTTGGAGCCTTTGTGCGAGTGTTTTTAGTTTATTTTATTGTTACTATTTTAAAAAAAAAAAAAAAAATAGTAATGTCTGAGGCCCCAAAGGCTGTGTTTGAAGTGCTCCGAGTGTGGCCATAAGCTTTCCCCTGCTGATGGCCACACTCGGTGCGTTCGATGCCTTGGGGTTGAGCACCTCACTTCAGGGTGTTCAATCTGTGCAGGGTTCAACCCCAGGGCATTGAAGGAGCGGAGGTCGAAGCTGGTCTTGGCGGGACTCTTGCCCCCAGACTCTGCTTTGGCCCCCGCCCCCTTGGTGGTCACTGCTTCGTCAGTCCCTGCCTTGTCTGCCCCCCCTCCAACACCCGGGACTCAAACTCCCGCCAAAGGGTCGGAGTAGAGGGAAGCCAGGAAAAAAGGACCGGAGAGAGAAGCACCACAAGTGGCGGGCCGAGACCTCCGTTTTGGCCCCACCGGCTAAGCGGGCTTCTCTTCCGGCCTCTCTGGCTGCTGGCTCTCCCCCTCCTCGGTTCCGGTCCCCGTGCTTTTCACCGGAGCACCTCCTTCGAGGCTATCGAGGCGGCACTCAAGGCCTACCTCGGTAGCCTCGTCGAGGTCTACTTACAGCCTCTCCGATGCTGATCTGGACCGGATGATGCGAAGGTTCATCCAGGCCCAGATGCAGATGGGAGTGCTCCTGCCTCCCCTCTGGGGAGCTCGACCCCCTTTTTTAAGCCCATTGCTCCTTCTCCGACCCGCTACCCGGGTTCGGAGCGCCCGGAGCCAGGCAGCCTCGGAACCGCGGGTGGGTCGGCGCCGACAGTACTGGGTACTTTGGATCCGACCTTGCCCTCGAGTCTGTCTGATCCGACCTCTCGAAGCCTTGGCCCGAGCTTCGGATCCGAGGGACTCTGTGTGCCTTCGGCGCCGTCTTTGTCGGAGCACACTGGTCCCTCGGATCCGAGGGGCTCGGCGCCGGCTCCGATCCGCTCATCGGATCCGAGGGGGAGCCGACTTTTGGATCCTATTGTCGAGGCTGGCTCCCCCTCTGCTTTTGATGTAGTGGAGAGGGCTCTGTTTAGGGCATCCAGACCCCCGGCCCTTGCTTCGGCTCTGTCCCACACTCCATCTGCTCTGGGCCAGGCTTCCATCACCCGGCCACTGGGACAGCCCGCTTCACTGCCCCAAGCAGTTCCTGCGGTTCTGGACATTGCTGGTGAGGGCTCCTTGGACAGCCCCCCCCCCGAGGAAGCACCTCGCAAGCATTCGTGTAAGAGGAGGCACGTAGACTCCCCCGAGTCTTTGACTGAAGACACTGACTTTATAGGAAGGGGAAGGCTCCCTAAGATCACCCCCTGAGGATGTCTCCTTCGGAGACATCATGGAAATGTTACGGATTAGTGGTGGGTGGTCTGCCCCAAAGTCTTCCTCGGACGAGTCAGTGTTCTTGGAGGCATTTGAAGCGGGCCCGTCTACCTCTTGGGTGTACCCTCCTGCCGACCCCCTGGTGGACCTTACCACCAGGGCGTGGAAGGAACCGGACACCGTGGAGCCAATCCCTAAGAGGCCCGACAGGATCCTTAGCCCCCCTGCTGACCATGCCCACTGGAGCAAGGGACCCCCGGTAGATGCCATGTTGTCGGCAGCAGCCACTAAGAGGGAACTCGCCCAGGAGAGTCCCTCAGTCCATCCCCTGATCAAGGAGTCTCTGATGATGGACCGTTTGGGGAAGCGAATGTTTAGTTCAGCGACCTTCTCAGTGAGGGCGCTCAACTATTTGGCACACGTCATTAGGATGCAGCGCGATCTTATCAAGGAATACGCTGCATCCCCCCAGAGTCCATGTCGGAGGAGGACAAACTTATGCACTCCACCCGTATGGCCACTCTTCGTTCTGTGACTAACACCTCTATGCGGTTACTTTCCCATGCTACCGAGGGAGCCGCTAGAGCTGCTGGAGCGGGCCTAGTCACAAGACTGCAGGCCTGGCTCTGCCACTGCGATTTTACGGAGCCCTTCAAGGCGTCTTTCGCGAACGCCCCCTTTGACGGTTCTGCCCTTTTTGGCAAGACGGTTCGCAATACCTTGGTTCAGAGCGAGAAGGACGTGAAGATGCTGTCTGCCGTCGGAGTCCGCATCTCTGTGCCCAGAGGTCCTACTCTAGGAACCAAAAGGGCCAGAAGAAGATGTGGTTCCGGAAGTCGCAGCATTCCCAACCCGCTCCGGACAACCAGTCCTTCCGCGGCAGAGGAGGACGGGGAGGACGCCGCCTAGGGGCAGAGGGGCTCCCAGGAACTTTGGGTCCAGGGAACCTTTCTCTGAACGGCCCACGCAGCAACCCTGAGGGGTTGCCCGACTGCTCCACTCTGGAGGCAGTCGGGGGACATTTCTCAGAGCACCTAGCGGCATGGGAGTCCATTACATCGGACCGCTGGGTACTCCGGATTATATCCAGAGGTTACAAGATCCCCTTTCTTCATCTCCCAAAGTTAAAAATCCTCCCTGATGTTCCACCCGATCAGAGGGAGGCCGCTTCAGCGGAAATTGGCCATCTGCTGTGGGAAAAGAGCCATCCAGCCCGTCCCCCCAGACCAGATCTGATCAGGGTTCTACTCCAGGTTCTTTTTAGTGCCAAAAAAGACGGGGGACCTAAGACCCATTCTAGATCTGTCCCTGTTGAACCTGTCAGTTCCCAAAGAGAAGTTCCGGATGGTTACTTTGCAGTCCATCCTCCCCCTTCTAGGGGAGAATCACTGGATGTGCTCTATAGACCTCAAGGACGCGTACTACCACATTCTGATGGACAGACGATCCAGGAGGTTTCTTCGCTTCCGGCTGGGCGCCAGTCACTACCAGTTCAGGGTCCTTCCCTTTGGTCTCACCACAGCCCCCAGGGTGTTCACCAAAGTGTTAGCAGTGGTTGCGGCCCACCTGAGGCTTCAGGGGGTGCAGGTCTTTCCGTACCTAGATGACTGGCTTCTCACCGCCCCAACAAGGCATCTACTCTCTTTGGCAAGAGATTCCTTCCTTCGTCTAGCTCCCAAGCTAGGCATCACGGTAAACGTAGAGAAGTCCAACCTGGTCCCTACTCAAACAATAGAATTTATAGGAGCCAGGTTGGACACGAGAAATTTAAGAGCCTTTCTCACAACCGACAGGGTTCGGAATCTGCGACTCCAGGTGTGGGCCATCCTTCACTTCAGCTCAACACCTGCGGAATTGATCCTGAGGGTGCTAGGGTCTATGGCGGCAGTGATTACTCTTCCGCACGCCCGCTTAAACATGCGGGTGCTTCAATGGACACTTCAGGTGCAATGGTCATTTCTCTCCCTCCCCCTGTATCATCCCATTGCAATCAGCAAGGCTTGCAAGCGGTCTCTCTTGTGGTGGCTCCATTCTCCGGACTTCCACAGGGGCCGCCCCTTTTGTGCATCTCCCCCTCTCGCCACGGTGACCACGGACGCTTCCCGCCTCGGGTGGGGGGGGGGCATTTTGCGGGCCGGATGGTCCATGGTACGCGGAGCGATTCAGAGACCTCCCTGCATGTCAGTGTTCTGGAAATGAGGGCGGTGCTCTTGGCGTTGCAAGCACTTCAGGCCCTCCTTCCCCTGGGAACAATTGCGATCCAATCAGACAACATGTCGGTGGTCTGGTACATCAACAAACAGGGGGGAACCAGGTCTTACCCTTTATGTCGAGAAGCCGTGAGAATGTCCACCAACCGCTTTCTCATCGCAACGCATATTCTGGGTCGGACCAACATCCTAGCGGACAAGCTCAGTTGCACCATTCTCTCCCCGTACGAGTGGTCTCTCAATTCTCAAGTAGTGAAACGTATCTTCGCACAGTGGGGGACTCCCTGTTGCGATCTCTTTGCTGCTCCTTTAAACGCCAAGTGCGACAGTTTTTTCGCTCTAATCCTCCCTCCAGGGGATTCTCCGAGAGACGCTCTGCTGCATGCTTGGCCTCCCGGTCTTCTTTACGCATACCCCCCTCTACCTCTGATGCTACAAATACTTCAGAAAGCCTCTCGGTTGGGGTGCAGAATGATCCTCATTGCCCCGTTCTGGCCTCGACAGATCTGGTCAGTGAATCCACCTTGGATTCTAGATCCCATTCCGGATCTGATATCACACCCGTCGAACCTGCCGACTCCGAACCTGGACAACCTGAAGTTGACTGCTTGGCTGCTCCAGTTCCACTCCTAATCAGAACTCCCGGTATCTCGTCCCCAGTTAAGGCCATTCTGGTAGCGGCCCACAAGCCCTCTACCAGAAAAATTTACCGCAGTAAATGGAAGCGTTTCTCCATTTGGGCAGAGAGGCAAGGCCTAGATCCTTTCACGGTTCCCCTTCCTTTGGTTCTAGATTTCCTTACTACTCTCTTTAATGATAGCGCCAGTAGTTCCACTGTCAAAGTTCAGCTGGCGGCCATATCTCATTACCATGTTGAACATGATTCAGGGTCTCATGTCGGCTAAGTTATGCAAAACCTTCCTAAAAGGCACCTTTTTGCTCAGACCCCCTGTCAAAGAAACGGTTCCCCCGTGGGATCTTTCCTTGGTACTTCAGGCCTTGACCGCTCCCCCTTCAAACCTGCGGCCACAGTCTATCTTAAATACTTGTCCTTTAAGACTGCCTTTTTGGTAGCCATTACTTCGGCTAAGAGAGTTTCAGAGCTTCAGGCCCTGTCCATGAAAACCGCCTTATTTGATTTTTCATCCGGACCGGGTATACCTCAGGATCAATCCCTCCTTTTTTCCTAAAGTAGCTTCGGAAGCTAACATTAATCAGTCCATCAACCTCCCTGTTTTCTTCCCTAAGTATCAAAACAAAGGCGAGTACAAGCTACATTCCTTGGATGTTCACAGGCATCTTTGTTTTTACCTTCATAGGACAGCTAGTCATAGGCAATCAGACCAGTTGTTCATTTCTTTTGCCAAATTCAGTCTGGGTAAACCAATTTCCAAAGTTTCTTTGTCACGCTGGATTTCTCAGTGTATTCTGTTGGCGTACCAAGCTTCTGGGAGGCCCGCACCGGAGGGAGTCCATGCTCATTTGACCCTACTTCAGCGGCCTTTAAGTCTAGGATTCCTCTGGATGACATTTGTTCAGCAGCCACTTGGGCTTCATCTCATACCTTTATTACTCATTACAAGCTGGACGTCACTTCTAGAGGTAGAGCATCCTTTGGCTCCGCGGTGCTCCGGAATATCCTTCCATGATGGCCACCCAAGATTCAGGTAGCTGGGGACTCTGTCCCACAGGTTGCTGACAAATGAATTATCCTACTTCAGATTTAGAAGTTATGTACTTACCATAACGATCCATCTGAGTAGGTGGATTCATTTGTCTGCAACCATCCTGCCCTCCTATCCCCCTGGCCTTGTCAGTTTCCTGCATAGGGTGTGTTACCCTTTGGTTAGGGTAGTTGGTGCAGGGCAAACTCGATCTGAGGTCATGTAGGGAGAGCAGGGCATTATGGGTGAGGGGAGGAGCTAGGAGCTCGGATCCATAGGTGGATAAACCATGCCGGTTCGGATCCGATATCGGATCCATACCCACAGGTTGCAGACAAATTAATCCACCTACTCAGATGGAACAATATGGTAAGTACATAACTTCTAATTTTCTTCTAGGTGATAAGGAAGGTTGAGTGCTGTAGTAATTTGTAGCTTATTTAGTGCTTACAGGTTCTGAACAAGTGTTGAGCACGAATAAGCAAATTCAAGTGCTAAAACTAAGAATCTTTATCTGAACTAGACTAGTTATAGGAAAGAATTGCAAATGTGGGCTTTTAAATCAGAAAGTTGAGAGAGATGGAAAAATTGCCCAAACGGCCAATAACTACAATTTATGGGCCAGAAACCACTACTTGTGTGGTAGATAGGTTACCTAGTGCTTACCACTCCCACTGATAAGCTAGCAGGCTTCCCTCCAACACAGAAAGGCTTGGGGCCTCAGGAGCTTGCAAACAGTCCTGGATACAAATCTGTATCTGGACTAGACTAGTTAGGAAAGGCAGGAAACAAGTGTAAATTTTTTTGTTTTTGCAGTTAAGCGGAACTCTGAGATTCTAGCAGAGTTTAGCAAAGGAGAGCGGAGAAGCAGAAGATAGTTCAAGGTTAGGAAACTAAGTGGGTTGGTCTTCTCAGATGTTCTCTATGTATTAGGTAGAATGAGCTAATGACACTAGACTGGAACGAGTGTCCCAGATCAAATTTACAGTAGAGGCGGGCAACTGCAAAGTCACCAAGTATAACAGCAAGACACCTACAGCTACTAGCCTACATTCTTTTAGACAGTAAACACAACAGAAATGTTAATCAAGCAGAACAGCAATGAGCCACAAAATGAAAGGTTTTAAACAAAAAAAAGAGCAAGGAGACTACAGAATGCTTTTAACTGCAAACAAATCAGTTATATGATGCACTCCTTGGCAGGAAATCAGAACAAGCAGGTGCTTAACAAGTAGAGAAAATTTCCAGTTAGCTAGTTTCACTGTGCGAAAGGTATTTAAAAAACTTTACAAACACTGCGACAGTAAAAACTTTTATCAGGCCCTGTAAGGCAGACAGTTTTAGTTTAACCGTGCATATTAGTTAATAGTAATAAAATACAGTAAAAAGTATGCAGCAGACAATAAAAGTGCTATATATAAATTGCTAGAAGCAATAACTACTAAAAATAAGCAAAAAAAAAACAGGATACTTATTGATGTCCTTCAAGGATGCATCTGCAGTCCTTACATATGGGTTGTCCTGCCTCAGGCAGCCCTTCGGTCGGCCGGATTCCAAAGTCTGGGTCTGGCGTCGGCTGATGTCGCCCTTTCCCCGACGTCAGAGCGCCTGGGGTATAACAGAATCAGCCAATGCCATCTTCCTCAGTCTTTCTTGCCGCGTGGTGCCCGAAGCAGAAGCAGTTCGCAAGTGCCGGTCGGCCAGCTCCTGTAACTTCAGCTACCGAAGACTTCAAAAGCTAAGTACCCCATTGGGGACTCTTTCTTGCCTCAGCCGATGTCAGATCAAACGCTTAGTTAATAATTGCTTAACTTGTGGGAAACAACTACCTCATAAGGATTTCCATTCCTACTGCCTCCCCTGCCTAGGCCCAGACCATGACATCTCGGCCTGTACTGCCTGTGCTTCCTTCAATCGACGCACTCTTAGGCGTCGGACGGAGTTTGCAGAGGAATTTTTTGGGGCTAGTTTCTGTTACAATATGCCGTCGGAGACTCCGACTTCTCATTTAACCAAAAAATGGAAGGACAAGGACAGACGCACGCGGACCGTGGTTTCGGCTGAAACCACCCCTAGGCCCTACCGCGAGTGTCTTGGTCTCGGCTGAAACATAGTCCTTAGTACTTCCGACCGTCGAATCCGCACAACCGACAACCTCGGCCCCGGAGGCCTCTTCTGAGTCGGTAATAGAATTTCCCTCAAACTGGTGTTCTGGAAGCTTCCGACACCATTTCCCTAGACAAAACTATGCCAGCACGTGGAGCAGCCATTAAGGCATTCACAAGGGCTAAGGCTGCTAAACAGCCAAAATCTCTGCCTCCCAAGGTTATTCCTCAGGGATCCACTACAGGTTCACAGATTTTAAGTTAAGCTGAGGACCTTATTTCCTTAATTAGGGGCTCTCAGCCACACCCGGACAGGGGCTCTCAACCTCCTCTAGACAAAAGGCCCAGGGTTGAGCCCACTGATCCCTGGCCTACGAGGATTCTGATGCAGAGGAATCTATTCCCTCGGCCTCCCCTCCTGAAGAGCTGTCCTTTGGGGAGACCCTTCACTCCATGAGAGAGCATTTCAAATGGCAGGGCCAGGAATTCTCTGATTCCAGGAAGAGATTAAGGACCTTTTTGCATTTACCTCAGCATAGACCTTTGGCTATTCCTCCTGTTTTGAATGTCATTGATGATGTGTACTCTGAGTCTAGTATTACCCCTGACTCCCTTCCTCCGGCTCCTGTCAAACCCGATGGGTACTACAGGGTCCCGGACTCGCATGATTTCCTTTACAAGGCCCACTCTGCTGACCCAGAAACTATTTCCCAGGGCCCTAAAGGAGTTGCAAGTGCCACTGCTAAAAATCCACTCCCCTCTGAAAGGGAGTCCAGGGCTTTAGAGAGATGGGGTAAAAGTGTATACTTCTTCCACTCTTTCTATGAGGGCATTAAATTGTCAATTCCATATGATACAGTACCAAGAGTATTTGTTAGATGAATTGCATAAAAAACTGTCTTCACCTGAACCCCTAGATCGCAAGTCACTTCAGGATCTGGTACATAACTCCCAACAGGTTAGCAACCATTTCTTGCAGTGTGGTTATGATGCATTGGAAGCTTCATGTAGGTCAGCAATGACAGGTGTAGTCATACGTAGGCATGCTTGGCTGAAGGAACAAACTTTGCCAGATCATGTTAAAGCAAAGCTTCTGGATGCGCCACTGGAAAAGCAAAAGTTATTTGGCTCCACTGCTCAGGAGGTCTTAAAGAAATTTGAGGAAAAGGCTAAATCTGTACAAAGTCAAAGATTTTCTCCAGGTCCAACCACCAAGATTCAGCAGAAATTGGCCTTCTAAGAATTGGTCCTTTCCAGACACAGAGAGATTTCAAAGAGGCAAGAACAGGCGTGCCAGAGGTAGAGGGCAAGCTAGAGGCTCCTACAGAGGACGTCAATGGCACCCTCCTAACCAGAGAGGTAGTGCAGGACCTACAACTGCTGCACACGGACAGACTCAATGACTTTACCTTGACCCCGCCAACCAGGGCTCAATTGGAAGCACCTTTGGGCGGAAAGCTATCTTTATTCTCAAAAAATTGGCACAGTATTACAAGGGACAAATGGACACTGCAAATAATAGACAAAGGATACAGGTTCGATTTTCATACGCTACCAAAAAGAAAAGGCATGCCAATCCTGCCACCGAATCAAAGGGCAGAGGCTTTAAAACAAATTTCCAACCTATTACAAATGAAAGCTATAGAAAAGGTTCCTCTCACAGAACAAGGCCAAGGATTTTATTCCAGACTATTCCTTGTCCCAAGAAAAGAAAAACAATGGAGGCCTATTCTCGACTTGTCCGCACTGAATACTCATCTCATTGTGCCAAAATTCAAAATGCTGACCCTACAGCAACTCCTTCCCATGCTGGGCAAGGTGTCTTGGCTGGTAACTCTGGACCTCAAGGAGCATACCTGCGTGTCCCTGTCGGACAAAGTTGCAGAAGACACCTCAGATTTCTTACAGGTTCAGAGCATTATCAATTCTCAGCATTGCCCTTTGGCTTATCTACTGCGCCCAGAGTATTCACGAAATGCCTGGCATCAGTAATTGCACACTGCAGACTTCAGGGGATTAAAATATACCCATATCTGGACGACTGCCTTATACAAGCGGACAGCCAGCAAACTTTGGTAAAACACTTGGATTATGCCATCCGCCTACTTCAGGCCTTGGGATACACAGTCAACATTCACAAATCAAGACTTGTTCCATTCCAAAGAATAACTTTTCTGGGTGCGAAGCTAGATACAACCACCCAAATGTTTTTTCTCACAGAAGAAAAACAGACAACTACCGGATTATTACAAAAATCTGACGAAACAAACTCCGCTGACTGCAAGGAAAATCCTGCAGGCCCTGGGTTACATGGCATCTTGCATTCTTCTGATTCCACAAGCAAGGCTGCATATGAGGAAACTACAATGGTACCTAAGGAGTTTATGGTCTCAGCACAGTCACAGCCTAGAGGCTTTGATACCACTCATTCCATGCCTACAAAAGGAATTTCTGTGGTGGGCTCAAGCAAGCCAGTCAAACAAGGGTCTGCCCTTCAGCAAACCGATAATCCGCCAAACCATTACAACGGACACTTTAGACCATGGATGGGGAGCACACATGGAGGGCAGATGCATTCAAGGACTATGGTCACAGAAAGAATTGAGCATGCACATAAACCAAAAGGAAATGCTGGCAGTGATGCATGCAATCGAGGCCTTCAAACACTTTCTGCATCAAGGCCACCTGCTAATAAGGACAGACAATACCACACTTTCTGCATCAAGGCCACCTGCTAATAAGGACAGACAATACCACAGTTATGTGGTACATAAACAAGCAAGGAGGTACCCATTCCTACCCTCTTTGCAGACTGGCAATGGATCTTTGGGAACCTTCCCTAAAACTCAATATAGAGCTGCAATCCCAGTTTGTGCCAGGAAAAGACAATATACTAGCGGACAGCCTAAGCAGAAATATCATGCATCCACACGAATGGATGCTGCACCCAGACATCTTTCTTCAGATAACACAATCATGGGGGAGGCCGGACATAGATCTTTTTGCCTCCCACCACAACCATCAGCTGAAGAAATTCTGCTCAAGGACATACCACCCACTAGCATGGAAAGTGGACGCACTCTCTTTCAGCTGGAACTCTCCAACAGTGTATGCATTTCCACCTCTTCCATTAATGACCAAGGTCTTACTGAAGATCAGGACAGAGCAGCCAAAAGTGATTCTGATAGCTCCGGACTGGCCAAGACAGCACTGGTACCCACTGCTAAGGAGCATGTCACGCACAAAACCGTGGCCTCTACCACAATGGCCACTTCTCCTGACACAGCACAATTTCAAAACTCTGCACTCCAGCCTGAAAACCTTGCAGCTGACAGCCTGGAGAATACCTTGACTCCTCACCAGGATAAGCTATCCAAGAGAGTGAAGGATATCATCATGGAAGCTCGCCGGCCTTCCACAAGAAAGGCATATTCAGCAAAATGGAAAAGATTTCTCACTTGGAGCACCACAAAGGGCCTAGATGCGACAGTGATGAACATGGCACATATCCTGGAATACTTGGCAGAAATGCTCCACAATGGCCTTTCTTACTCTTCAATTTCAGCAGAATACAATATTGATCCACCTGTTTTCTCTCATCCCCTCCTAAGGCAGTTTCTAAGAGGAATTAAAAACATCAATCCTCCAAGGAAACCACCAGTGCCTACTTGGGACCTTAACTTCATATTGGAAAAATTAACTCTACCTCCCTTTGAACCAGCAGCATCTTCAGAGCTACAGTTCCTGTCTTGGAAGACTGCCTTCCTTCTGGCCATAACCTCAGCAAGAAGAGTATCTGAATTGCAGGCCCTCATGGCAGTTCAACCATTCCTTATTTTTCATCAGGACAGAGTCTCATTGAGAACCAATCCTTCATTCATGCCAAAGGCGGTATCCAGGGTCTCATTGAACCAAGCAATACACCTGCCTACCTTCTTTCCAAATCCACAAAACAAAGGGGAGAAACTTCTGCATACCCTGGACATTCACAGACAGTTGCGCTACTACTTGGACAGAACTAAGACTTACAGAAAAACTGACCAGCTGTTTGTAGCATATGCTGCTGGTATACAAGGAAAAGCAATTTCCAAACAAACAATTTCAAAATGGATAGGGAATTGCATTCGATTCTTTTACTCTTTTCATGGCAAAACTGTGCCAGCTAACATTAGACCTCATTCCACCAGAGCCACAGCCACCTCCACAGCCTTCTTAAGAGGGGTGGCTACCAAGGACATTTTAGAAGCTGCTACATGGAGCTCCGTGCATACATTTTCCAAACATTACAACTTACCCTTATATTCCAGATCCAGAGCAGGCTTTGCTACGGCAGTCCTGCAGGGCATTTTAGCTACACCACCCTTTTCTTAGATCCTACCACCCCCAGCTTGGCTATGGTATTCTACCCATATGTAAGGACTGCAGATGCATCCTTGAAGGGCATAGTACAGTTTTGTACCTACCATAAATGTAGATGTCCGATAGGTATGCATCTGCAGTCAGGTTTTCCCTCCCTCCTTCCCCTCTGTGGTATTTCTTGAGTACTTATCCCTCTTACAGCTAGCTGGGGTTATCTATTATGGTGTATTTGTTTTACATTACTGTGCATGTTTGGAATTGTTTGCATCTCTCCCAATTTAGTCTTCCTTAGAGGGCACCTGGCATCTGGGGCAAGAAAAACTGAGGAAGATTGCGTCGGCTGACGCTTTTATACCCCAGGCGCTCTGACGTCGGGGAAAGGGCGACATCAGCTGATGCCGGACCCAGACTTTGGAATCTGGCCGACCGAAGGGCTGCCTGAGGCAGGACAACCCATATGTAAGGACTGCAGATGCATACCTATCGGACATCTACATTTATGGTAGGTACAAAACTGTACTTTATACATCTCAGGTCAGAGTTGTAGTCAATGCCCCTCCTCCACTCAGCTCAGTGGGTATAGACAGAAATCCTCTCAAAGTTGGGACTCAAATACCAGAAGATACAACCTTAACTTTTTTTTTTAAAAAAGCTCAAAAGAACCAATGAGTGCTTACTCCAAGCCCTACACCATCCAACCCCCAGCAGCCAATCAACACAATCCTGCCACGAAGGTAAAGAAAAGCTTCTGCTAATTCAAGATGGCCTCATCATGTGCTCAGAAGAACCACTGCAAAAACAAATTGGCACAGAGGCAGCAAATCTGAACTGGTATAATACTACAGCTACTAGCCTACACTCTTTGACATGTTATTTTTTTTGAGATGATCTCAGCTAGATGGCTGTGCATATTATTAGTGGAGAACCTGTTCTGTGAATGAATGTCTCCTCTACCACTTTCCTCTTATAGCTGTATGTCTGCTTACTCTTGATACGGGAGGCATGTCCGGCTGCAGCAGCTGTAGCTTTTGCTTGCCACATTTTGTGTGTGTTTATAGCTAAGGTGGTTTTGTGCATCAGGACTACAGATACTAATATCAGAATTATTTATAGGAAACAACAACTTTCATTGTGTGTGTGTTTTTCTCAGGAGTGTGGAGCATGATGTTGTCTCCTGTTGCTGTTATGGTATGGTCATCTGGAAGGTCATTAAGCACAGCGTTAAATCTCTCTAGGGCTGTCTGAACAAGAAAATTCTGCATGTCTTGTCATAGGCTGCCATGGTTTCAGCCATGCTGTCGGTGGACACCTCCATCAAAAAGAAGGAATTTTTTCCGAAGACACCCCCTCGAAGTTACCTAGTCCCGTGAGGTGCTGTTGTAGTTTCATACTCCAATACTTTCTTGAACTGAGACTTCTGGCAGCGTCTGTCACAAGGCCACCATTCACTCAAGACAATGGCATCTCCTCCTGAGCTGAAACCTGCAACAGTAGGTTAGTCTAGACCCCCCACTCTGTGCATCTGGCTCTGATCCTGTGTTTTAATAACCAAGAGTGAGGGTGGTATTCTCGGATGTTCTTCGTGTTTCACTGTTGCAGTCATTACATTTGGGTAATCTGCTGGCAGTTTGCCCTCAGCCTGAATTCCAAAGTCTTGGGTCCTGCGTCAGTTGCGGTCTCCTCTTCCATGACTTCAGGTCATCAGGGGTGTAAAACATGCAGCAGATGCCATTTTCTTTAGTCTTTCTTGCCACGCGATGCCCGAAGCAGAAGCATTTCGCAAGTGCCGGTTGGCCGACCACTGAAATATTCAAGTTTGAGCTTCAGAACCGAAGTCTTCACTAAAGCTAAGTACCCCGTTGGGGAAACTTTTTTTTCTTGCTTTTTACCGATGTCAGAAAGTTAATAATTGTATTACTTGTTGGAAGCAAATGCCTCGTAAAGATTTCCATTTATACTGTATTCCTTGCCTAGGCCCTGATCGCAACGTGCCTGGCTGTCTGTTTTGTGCTAGATTTAACCAACACACTATTAAGCGTCTGTAAATTTTTGCCCAAAGTAGTTTGGAAACGGATTTAACTACCCAGAAGTGTCATCGGATAGCAATCTGACTACCGGAGTACATAAAAAAACGCAAAGAAAAGGACAGAGAAAGGCAGTCGAGATGCAAAACCGACTATGAAGCTTCTCCTAAGCCAGTCGCCGGTACTCAGTGAGGTGCTTTCGCAGCCCCTTGATACCCGCTACCTTCGAGTCGCAGGCCTCTACCGACACCCATGTGGAGTCCGGCATGCCGCAAGATACTCAAGGGATTGGACCGACGGATGCATCTCCCATGGATGGGTCTGGAGCCGCTGAGCAGGCACCGGCTTCTGAGGGTGTTTTCAGACGTCAACATTTGTATATCAAACCGACGACAGCTGCAAAACCAGACAAAAGCAACTTCTAAAACTAAAAAAACGATGCATGAGCCACGTGCACAGGCTCTATGCCTAAAAAAACAGATTATCAAAATGGCTGAAGACCTTATTACCTTGATCAGGGGTACCCATCCCCCTCCTGATAAGAGGGCCTAGGCAAGACACTAATTTATGAATCTTCAGATCAGGTTTCTGTTTCTTCTGATTAGTCTTCTGGTTGGGAATTATCTATACCTCCCTATGAGTATTCTGATGCTGAGGAGTCTGTTCTATCTGCATCTCCTCCTGAGGATTATTCATTTGAAGAAACCTTGCATACTTTGAGGGAGCATTTTCACTGGGAAAGTCAAGACTTCTCAGAATCAAAAAAAAGGCTCAGGGATTTCCTTCTCCCACAGCACAGGCCTTTAGCCATTCCCCATTGTAGATGTATTTTCGGAGTCAAGCTTGTTCCCTGACTTCCTTACCCCCAGCTCCCAGTAAGCCTGACAGATATTATAGGGTCCCTGACTCGCATACATTTTTATTTGGAAACCCTGCTGCTGATCCTGAAACTATTTCACAGGGTCCAAAGGGAGTTAAGGCCTCAACAGCAAAAAATCCTACACCCTCTGACAGAGATTCAAGGGCACTGGAATCCTACCCCCTTTGACAGAGATTCAAGGGCACTGGACAGATGGGGGAAAAAAGGTTTATACATCTGCAGCCTTAAACTGTCAATTTCATATGCTTAAGTGCCAACATGTTATGAGCTTGCTGAAACAGAAAATGATGTTGATTTCAGAATGTGCAGAAAATAAATAATTGCAGGAATTATTGCATGCAGCTGAACAAGTTGGAAAGCATACTTTGCAATGTGGTTTTGATTCCTTAGAGGCCTCCTGCAGGGCCACAGTTACTGGATCTGTGATTAGGAGGCATGCCTGGTTAAAGGAACAAATTTACCTGGTCATGTTAAAGCTAAATTGCTAGATGCACCTTTACAACATGATTCTCTGTTTGGTATTAAGGCAGAAGAGGTTTTAAAGAAAATGGAAGACAAAGCTAAGTCTATGCAAACTGTTAGACTTCTTACAAGTACAGCCACCAAGATTCAGTAGACATTGGCCTACCAAAAATTGGTCATTTCCTGTGTCAGACAGAGCTCAAAGGGGCAAATCCAGATGCCCTAAGGGTTCCAGATACCAGGCGCACGATTCATACAGGTCAAAGCAATGGGGCCCTTCCACCTCCAAATCTGGAGGCGATAAAGCGCAAACCTACAGAAAGTGATCCCAATGACTTCCCTCTGCCTTCACCAAGCACTTATCTTTTGGCAGCACCCATAGGGGGAAAATTAGCACTTTTTGCTCAAAACTGGCAGTTAATAACCCAGGACAAGTGGGTACTAAACATCGTATCACAGGGATACAAATTCTATTTCCACACTCTGCCAATGGCAAATGGTTGGCCAGATCTGCCAAAAAAATCAATGGGCAGAGGCACAGAAACAGGTTGTCCCACAAGGATATGGGGGCCATTCAGACAGTACCAGAACATGAAAAAGGACAAGGTTTTTACTCGACTGTTCTTGGAAACCAGAAAGGACAAGGCCTGGTGGCCAGTACTGGATTTATCGATTTTTGAACACATACCTGGACATTCCAAAATTCAAAATGCTAACTTTGCAGCAGCTTCTGCCCATGCTGGGTAAGAATGCTTGGCTGTTGACTTTAGACCTAAAAGAGGCATACCTACATGTCCCAATAAGTCTAATTGTGCATAAGATACCTCAGATTCAAGGCGGGCTTAATGCATTACCAATTCTCTGCACTGCCCTTTGGCTTATCTACTGCACCCAGGGTCTTTACAAAGTGCCTGGCACCAGTAATTGCATTTTGCAAACAAAAGTATACAAATATATCTTTACATGGACAACTGTCTCATTCAAGCAGAGAACAAGGATATTCTTCTTTGACACCTGGCATTTGTGAAAAGGTTTCTAACATGCCTAGGGTGCACAATAAACAAAAGGAAATCTCAACCGGTACCCTCTCAAAAGATAACATTCCTGGGTGCAAGCTTGAATACAACTGCCCAGATGGCGTACCTCACGCCAGACAAGCAAAGGCAACTGACTACTTACTTCAAACTGGCAGCAAAAACCCAGTTTTCTGCAAGACAAATTCTGCAGGCTCTGGGCTTCATGGCATCCTGCATACTACTGATTCCATATGCAAGACTGCATATGAGGAAACTTCAGTGGTACCTAAAAAGTTTATGGAGTCAGCATTGTCACAGTCTGGAAACTGATTCCTCTCATTCCCTGCCTGCAACAGGAGTTTCTGTGGTGGGCAGAGGCATGTCACCAAAACATGGGACGGTCATTCACTCTAACCCCTGCCATCCAAACCATGACAACAGACTCATCAGATTATGCCTGGGGGGCCCACATGGCAGGAAGATGCATTCAGGGCATATGGTCACCAAAACAAATGCATCTGCACATCAACCAGAAAGAGATGCTAGCTGTTCAAAGTGCCCTAACAGCCTTCAAGGACTTAATTCATCCAGGACAACTACTGATAAAGGACAACACCACAGTCGTGGTATATAAACAAGCAAGGGGGCACACACTCTTACCCTCTCTATAGATTAGCCATGGCACTGTGGAACACAGCTTTGACCTATCAAATAAATCTTCAAGCTCAATTCCTGCCAGGAAAACAAAACACTCTGGCAGACAATTTAAGCAGAAACCTTATGGACCCTCACAAGTGGAAACTAAATCCACACGTCTTCAGCATAACAGAGAAATGGGGGAGCCCAGACATTGATCTATTTGCCTCTCCTTAAAATTATCAATTAAAAAGATTCTGCATAAGGACTCATCACAGACAAACATGGAAAGTGGACGCCCTATCCTTCAGTTGGAAAAACCTATCCGTTTACGCCTTTCTTCCTCTGCCTCTTCTCCCCAAGGTCCTCCTAAAAGTCAGACAAGAGAAACCAAAGATAATTGCCCTGGACTGGCCCCGCCAGTACTGATACCCAATCCTAAGGAACTTGTCTCAGTACCCAGCTTGGACCTTGCCTCAAAGACAACTACTGTCCCAGCAAAACAATCGGATCCTGCACAATCAACTACAAACTCTGAACCTGGCAGCATGACTGATCATGTAGTCATACAAACACCACTCAGTAAAGCTGTGATGGATGTCATTTTGGAAGCCAGAAGGCCTAGTACTAGAAAATCTTATGCTGACAAATGGAAGATATTCGGTGCTTGGAATCAAGCACAAGGAACTGATACAGCAGTACCAAATATTCCTCAGATATTGCAATACTTAACTGAGATGCTTGACAAAGGCCTCTTTCTCATCAGTTAAAATCCGTGCCTCTGCCATTTCAGCTCATTACAATACAGAGTCACCAATCTTTTCTCATCCTTTACTAAAGCAGTGTCTTAGAGGAGCCAAAAATTTAAGGCCTCCTAGAAGATCACCATTGCCTGCATGGGACCTCAATTATGTGTTGGAAAAGCTCACCCTGCCTCCATTTGAACCAGCTGCTACCGCTGATATAAAGTTCTTATGGAAAACAGCTCTGCTTCTAGCAATTACTTCAGCAAGAAGAGTTTCAGAGCTACAGGCCCTCATGGCTATAGAGACTTTTATCATATTTTACCCAGACAGGGCATCTTGGAGGACAAATCCTACTTTTATGCCTAAGGTGGTTTCCAGTGCGGCTCTTAACCAAACAATTCATCTGCCAACCTTTTATCCAAATCCGCAGAACAAGGGGGAGAGAATTCTGCATTCCTTGGACGTACACAGACAACTAAGATTCTACCCAAGCAGGACTAAAGCTCTAAGGAAAACTGAGCAATTGCTAGTGACATATGCTGCAGGATCAGAGGGCAAGGCTATTTCAAAGCAGACAATTTCAAAGTGGATAAGCCACTGCATCTGTTTCTGCTACTTGCACCATGGTAAACCTATGCCCAAGGGCATTGGGTCTCATTCCACCAGAGCTGCAGCTACTTCAGCCTTTCTAAGGAGAGTACCAACCAAAGATATTCTAGAGTCTGCTACTTAAGAGTTCTGTTCACACCTTTTCGAAGCATTATCATTTGCCTCTTTACTCTAAATCCAGAGCAGTCTTTGCCACTGCAGATGTTCATCGTGTTACACTGCTGCAGTCATTAAACTTGGGGTTATCCTGCCATCAGGCGGTCCCGCAGTCGGCCAGAGTTCCAAAGTCTTGGTCCGGCGACGGTTGCTGTCGCTTCTTCCCTGACGTCAGTGTGCCAGGGGTATACAAGATGCATCCAACGCCATTTTCTTCAGTCTTTCTTGCCGCGCTGTGCCTGAAGCAGAAGCAGTTCGCAAGTGTCGGTCGGCCGACTCCAGAGATTTTCAAAGTCGAATTTCAGATCCGAAGTCTTCAATAAAGCTAAGTACCCCGTTGGGGAAACTTTTTTTTTCTTGCCTCAGACTGATGTCAGAAAGAGTTAATAATTGTATTTCTTGTGGGAAGCAAATACCTCATAAGGACTTCCACTCTTACTGTATTCCATGCCTAGGCCCTGATCACGACGTAACTAGTTGGTTTTGTGCTAGATTTAACAAACGCACTATCAAAAGACATTTTGATTTTGCTTTGCACTACTTTGGCCAAAGGTTCAATTATACTATGCTGTCGGATCAACCGACCGCAATTCCGAAAAAACGCAGACAAGGATAGACAGGCATCCGAGGTCCAAAACCGACGACAAAACCTCTTCTAGACCAGTCGCCTGTTTGCCGGTTCTCGCGCGCTTTCGCAGCCCCTGACACCCGCTACCTCAGAGCCACAGGCGACCTCAGACTCCCACGTGGAGACAACTAGGCCTCTGGAAACTCAAGGTATTGGGCCTACGGAAACTAATCCCTCAGATGGGTCCGGAGCCGCTGAGCAGGCATCGGCTTCTGAGGGTGTTTTCAGACCTTCACAACTTACCATTAAAGAAACAGCCAAGACAAAAGTACCATTAAAGACAAAAGCAAGTACAGCATTCTCCTGGACAGTCCTCCATGCCTAAGAAACAGATGCTTAAAATGGCCGAATACCTCATTACTCTAATCAGGGGTTCCCACCCCACCCCCCCCCACCCCCCGAGAAAAAGCCTAGGCAGGATACAGACTAAGATTCCTCTGATCAGGTTTCCATTTCCTCTGATTCCTCTTCAGACCAGGGATACTCTCTACCCCCCTATGAGGACTCTGATGCTGAAGAATCTATCCCTTCAGCCTCTCCTCCTGAGGATTATTCTGTTGGGGAAATTTTACATACCATGAGGGAGCATTTCCATTGGGAAAGTCAGGATTATTCAGAATCCAAGAAAAGGCTCAGGGATTTCCTTTTATTGCCTCAACACAGGCCCCTGGCTATTCCACCTGTGCTAGGTATTGTGGATGATGTGTTCTCTGAATCCAGCTTATCTCCTGATTCTTTGCCCCCTGCACCAGCCCAAGCCAGGTAGGTATTAGAGTCCCTGACTCTCAAGTTTCTTTATAAAAACCCTTCTGCTATCCAGAAACTATTTCCCAGGGTCCAAAAGGGGTTAAGGCTGCAATTGCAAAAAATCCAGTACCCTCTGACAGATTCCAGAGCTTTGGATAGATGGGGGAAGAAAGTTTACACTTCTGCAACTTTAGCAGTAAGGGCTTTAAATTGCCAGTTTCACATGCTTAAGTACCAACAATATTTGATGGCTCAGTTAAAACAGAAAATGCTTGCAAGCTCAGAAGCTCCTGACTATAAAGAAATGCAGGATTTATTACATGCAGTAGAACAGGTGGGCAAACATACTCTGCAATGTGGTTTTGATTCTTTAGAGGCCTCTTGTAGAGCCGCAGTTACAGGTTCTGTGATTCGAAGACATGCTTGGTTAAAGGAACAGAGTTTACCTAATCATGTTAAGGCAAAATTATTGGATGCTCCCTTACAGCATGATACCTTGTTTGGTGTTAAGGCAGAAGAGGTGTTCAAGAAAATGGAGGATAAAGCTAAATCTATGCAAACAGTCAAGGATTTCTTACAGGTACAGCCACCTCGATTAAGCAGAAATTGGCCAACAATGAATTGGTCCTTTCCAGTGTCAGACAGGCCACAGAGAGGCAGATGCAGACGCCCAAGGGGCAGAATTCAACCCCAAGGCTCTAACAGACAATGACAGTGGGGCACCTCAACCTTACAGGAAACAGTCCCAATGACTTCCCCCTTCGCACGCCAAACACTTCCCTTTTGGCAGCCCCCTTAGGGGGAAAACTAGTACTTTTTTCTCAAAACTGGGAAACAATCACCCAAGACAAATGAGTTCTGAAAATTGTGTCTCAAGGTTACAGGTTCCACTTTCATACTTTACCAAGGCTAAAAGGAATGCCAGACCTGCCACAAAATCAATGGGCAGAGGCGCAAAAACAAATTTCAGCCCTTATGGACATGATAGCTATTCAGAAAGTACCACAACAGGAACAAGGGCAATGATTTTTCTCAAGACTCTTCCTGGTCCCCAGAAAGGACAAGGCCTGGAGGCCCATACTAGACCTATCCATTCTAAATACTTACCTGGATATTCCGAAATTCAAAATGCTGACATTACAGCAGCTTCTACCCATGCTGGGCAAGAAGGCTTGGCTTATTACTCTGGACCTCAGAGGCATACCTGCATGTCCCTATCAGACAAAATTGCAGAAGATACCTCAGATTCAAAGCTGGTACAATGCACTACCAGTTCTCTGCACTGCCCTTTGGCTTATCTGTTGCGCCCAGGGTCTTTACAAAGTGCTTGGCACCAGTAATTGCATTTTGCAGACAAAAAGGAATCCAAATATATCCATATCTGGACCACTGCCTCATTCAAGCAGAGACAAAGGACATTCTTCTACAGCATCTGGCGTTTGTAAAAAGGTTGCTAATTTCTCTAGGGTACACAGTAAATGAAAAGTCAAAACTAGTGCCCTCACAACAGATTATATTCCTGGGTGCCAGCTTAAATACAACGGCCCAGATGGCTTATCTCACACCAGACAAGTTCATCTAACTCAATATTTTCAATTAATGACAAAAAAGTCCCATCTCCCTGCAAGAAAAATTCTGCAGGCCCTGGGATTCATGGCATCCTGCATACTATTACCACCATTTGACAGACTGCATATGAGGACATTACAATGGTACCTAAAAAGTGTTTGGACTCAGCACTCTCTGTTTAGAAGCAGTAATACCCATGATTCCCTGCCTACAACAGGAGTTTCGATGGTGGGCACAGGCATGTCACCTAAACAAGGGTCTGCCTTTTACCCTACCCACAGCCAGGCAGACACTAACAGATGCTTTGGATTACGCCTGGGGAGCACACATGGCAGAAAAATGCATTCAGGGCAAGTGGACCACAGACCAAATGCATCTTCACATCAATCAAAAAGAGATGTTGGCTGTTCAAAATGCCTTAACAGCTTTCAAGGACCTACTGCATCCAGGACAATTGACAGACAACACCACAGTAATGTGGTACATAAACGAGCAAGGGGGCAGTCATTCTTATCCCCTATGCAGGCTAGCCATGACCTTGTGGAACACAACTGTAACGTATCAAGTTCATCTGCAAGCACAATTCCTGCCAGGAAAGAAAAATACTCTGGCAGACTATCTCAGCAGAAATATCATGGACCCTCACGAATGGAAATTGAATCCACAAATCTTCAGCATGGTGTAACGCAAAATGGGGATGCCCAAACATAGCTCTCTTTGCCTTCCCACTGAATTGCCAACTACAAAAATTCTGCACAAGGATTTATCGCATACAAGCATGGAAAGTGGATGCTCTCTCGTTCAGCTGGAAAAGCCTGAAAGTTTATGCCTTCCCACCACTGCCTCTCCTTTCAAAGGTACTCCTGAAAGCCAAACAAGAAAAAACACAGATGATCCTGATTGCTCCAGACTGCCACGCGCTGGTACCCAATCTTAAAGAACTTAGCTCAAGACCCACCATGGCTTTTGCCTCAAATTCCACACCCTCTAACTCAAAACAATCAGATCCTGCACGGTCAGCTCAAAACCCTAAACCTGGCTGCATGGCAGATTCATTAGTCAAACAGGCAACACCTCTCTCTAAAGCCATTATGGATGTCATTTAGGAGGCCTAGCACCAGGAAAGCTTACTCAGAAAAATGGAAGAGATTCTGCACCTGGAACCAGGGTCAAAGCCTTGACCCTCTTGTCCCAAGCATTCCTCAGATTTTACAATACTTAACGGAGATGCTGGACAAAGGCCTATCCTTCTCATCAGTTAAGATCCACGGCTCTGCCATTTCAGCACATTACAACACGGATCCTCATTTATTCTCTCATCCCTTGCTAAAGCAGTACCTCAGAGGGGCTAAAAACACAAGACCGCCCCGGAGAGCACCAACATTTTGGAAAAACTGACCCTGCCACCTTTTGAGCCAGCCAATACAGCAGATTTAAAATTTTTATCATGGAAAACAGCTCTGCTCCTGGCAGTAACTTCAGCACGAAGAGTCTGAGCTACTGGCATTAATGGCAGTGGAACCTTTTATAAGTTTTCATCAGGACAGGTTTCAAGAACAAACCCTACCTTTATGCCAAAGGTGGTATCTAGTGTGGCTCTTAAACCAAACAATCCATTTGCCAACTTTTTATCCAAACCCCCAGAATATATGGGAGAAACATCTGCACTCTTTGGACATACACAGGCAGCTACGCTTCTACTTGGACAAAACAAAAGCTTTCAGTAAAACTGAGCAACTGTTTGTAGCATATGCTGCAGGATCACAGGGCAAGGCCATCTCAAAGCAGACTATATCCAAATGGATAGGACACTGTATTCGTTACTGCTACACGCAGCATGGAAAATCAGTCCCTAATAACATTAGGCCACATTCCACCAGGGCAACAGCCACTTCAACAGTTTTTCTCAGAGGAGTACCTACCAAGGAAATTTTGGAGGCGGTAACTTGGAGTTCAGCGCACACATTTACCAAGCATTACCACTTGCCTCTTTACTCTAAATCCATAGCAGGATTTGCCACTGCAGTTCTGCAGGGCCTCATAGCCTATCCTAACTCTTTATAGACCAACCACCCATCCTTAACTTTGGGATTCTACCCAAGTGTAATGACTGCAGCAGTGTAACATGATGAACATAGTACAGTTTTGTACCTACCATAAATGTAGATGTTCGAGTGTTCACACTGCTGCAGTCCAAGTTACCCTCCCTCCATCCCCTGTGAACTAGCTGGACTTATCTATGCCTTTCTATCCTATACAACCTTTGTGGTGTATTTGCTTGTAACTGAAGGTATTGTTTTTATTTTATATGTATATTTTTTATTAGCAATATGTATTGTCTACCTACTTGGGGGCACCTGACATCTGGGGCAAGAAAAACTGAAGAAAATGGCTTCTGATGCATCTTGTATACCCCTGGCGCACTGACGTCAGGGAAGAAGCGACAGCAACCGACGCCAGACCAAGACTTTGGAACTCTGACAGACTGAGGGACCGCCTGACGGCAGGATAACTCAAGTGTAATGACTGCAGCAGTGTGAACATCTACATTTATGGTAGGTACAAAACTGTACTTTCTGCAGGGCCTTATAGCCGCTCCTAATGCTGTTTAGCTCCAGCCCCCCAGCCTTAGCTTTTGATTCTACCC